>NC_138306.1:59005000-59127500 GCF_965601325.2 Salmo salar | reverse complement strand
GCGTAGTTCGTTGACTATGAATAACTTGGAAGTGAGGGATCTTATGTTAAGTACTGTTTTGATTTGTGAGGTATATCACACTCTTTAAAAAAGAAAAAAGAAGAGAGACAAGGATGGAGGTCTTTATTCCAGTGAGATTGCTAAAGGCGAACAACCGCCATGTTTAGATTTTCCAGACCTAGATTGAGGCACAGACACGGTCTCAATAGTGAAAACTAGGCTGACTGCACTGACTGTGCTGGCAGCAGATTCCACTAAGCTGGCAGGCTGGCTAACAGTCTGCTGCCTGGCCTGCACCCTATCTCATTGTGGAGCTAGAGGAGTTAGAGCCCTGTCTATGTTTGTAGATAAGATGAGAGCACCACCTCCAGCTAGGATGGAGTCCGTCACTCCTCAAAAGGCCAGGCTTGGTCCTTTTTGTGGGTGAGTCCCAGAATGAGGGACAATTATCTACAAATTCTATCTTTTGGGAGGGGCAGAAAACAGTTTTCAACCAGCGATTGAGTTGTGAGACTCTGCTGTAGAGCTCATCACTCCCCCTAACTGGGAGGGGGCCAGAGACTCTCTGCTGTAGAGCTCATCACTCCCCTTAACTGGGAGGGGGCCAGAGACTCTCTGCTGTAGAGCTCCTCACTCCCCCTAACTGGGAGGGGGGCCAGAGACTCGCTGCTGTAGAGCTCATCACTCCCCTTAACTGGGAGGGGGCCAGAGACTCTCTGCTGTAGAGCTCATCACTCCCCCTAACTGAGAGGGGGCCAGAGACTCTCTGCTGTAGAGCTCATCACTCCCCCTAACTGGGAGGGGGCCAGAGACTCTCTGCTGTAGAGCTCACCACTCCCCCTAACTGGGAGGGTACCAGAGACTCTCTGCTGTAGAGCTCATCACTCCCCCCTAACTGGGAGGGGGGCCAGAGACTCTCTGCTGTAGAGCTCATCACTCCCCCTAACTGGGAGGGGGCCAGAGACTCTCTTCTGTAGAGCTCATCACTCCCCCTAACTGGGAGGGGGCCAGAGACTCTCTGCTGTAGAGCTCATCACTCCCCCTAACTGGGAGGGGGCCAGAGACTCTTTGCTGTAGAGCTCATCACTCCCCCTAACTGGGACGGGGCCAGAGACTCTCTGCTGTAGAGCTCCTCACTCCCCCTAACTGGGAGGGGGCCAGAGACTCTCTGCTGTAGAGCTCCTCACTCCCCCTAACTGGGAGGGGGCCAGAGACTCTCTGCTGTAGAGCTCATCACTCCCCCTAACTGGGAGGGGGCCAGAGACTCTCTGCTGTAGAGCTCATCACTCCCCCTAACTGGGAGGGGGCCAGAGACTCTCTGCTGTAGAGCTCCTCACTCCCCCTAACTGGGAGGGGGCCAGAGACTCTCTGCTGTAGAGCTCATCACTTCCCCTAACTGGGAGGGGGCCAGAGACTCTCTGCTGTAGAGCTCATCACTCCCCCTAACTGGGAGGGGGCCAGAGACTCTCTGCTGTAGAGCTCATCACTCCCCCTAACTGGGAGGGGGGCCAGAGACAATTACTCGATGCCGACACATCTTTCTCGCTGAAGCTATGTTGAGCTTGGTGACCTCTGACTGTTTATCCTAACATCGTTGGTGCCGACGTGGATAACAATATCTCTATACTCTCTACACTCGCCAGTTTTAGCTTTAGCCAGCACCGTCTTTAGATTAGCCTTAACGTCGGTAGCCCTGCCCCCTGGTAAACAGTGTATGATCGCTGGATGATTCGTTTTAAGTCTAATACTGTGGGTAATGGAGTCGCCAATGACTAGGGTTTTCAATTCATCAGAGCTAATGGGCTTGCAGCACGGCTATCCTCGCCGTAAGGCGATCGTTCTCCTGTTTATTATGAGAACAGCGACTGCAATTAGAAGGCATAATGTTAATGTTACTACTTAGCTTCGGCTGGTGGAGGTCCAACAGCAGGACCAGTGTAGCAACGCGGAGGCCCTCAGAGGACAGGAGAACTCTGTAGGTCCTGTAGAACCATGTCCAGATAAAGCGTCCAGGGTGGAAAAAGTTAAGCGAGGACAAAACTAAAACGTTGGTAAATTAGTTAAATGCAAAGTTTTTGATTAAATTGTTAAATAAAAGTTTTAAAAAAGCAGGTAGCAGAGTAGCAGCAAACAGCACAGCCGTACAGAGACAACGCAAAAGTGTTACGTTTCAAATTTCTTTTTGCTTGTTTTACTGGAGGATGTGTTTAATCTCAGTCAATCCTACAGAGTTCCCCTGTCCTCTGAGGGCCTCCGCGTTGCTACGCTGGTCCTGCTGTTGGACCCCGTTGGGAGGGGGGCTACAGCTTCTCTCTAGGAGTTTCTACAGTCTGTTCTCTATCTGCAGCACCGACTACTCCTTTACCATCTCCTCTTTTACCTGCACCAGCTCTCTCCTCATGGGGGCCTTTACCTCCTCAAGAGCTGTGGTAAGGCTCTCTCCTCATGGTGGCCTTTACCTCCTCCAGAGCTGTGGTAAGGCTCTCTCCTCATGGTGGCCTTTACCTCCTCCAGAGCTGTGGTAAGGCTCTCTCCTCGTGGTAGCCTTTACCTCCTCCAGAGCTGTGGTAAGGCTCTCTCCTCGTGGTGGCCTTTACCTCCTCCAGAGCTGTGGTAAGGCTCTCTCCTCGTGGTGGCCTTTACCTCCTCCAGAGCTGTGGTAAGGCTCTCTCCTCGTGGTGGCCTTTACCTCCTCCAGAGCTGTGGTAAGGCTCTCTCCTCGTGGTGACCTTTACCTCCTCAAGAGCTGTGGTAAGACTCTCTCCTCATGGTGGCCTTTACCTCCTCAAGAGCTGTGGTAAGACTCTCTCCTCGTGGTGGCCTTTACCTCCTCCAGAGCTGTGGTAAGGCTCTCTCCTCGTGGTGACCTTTACCTCCTCAAGAGCTGTGGTAAGACTCTCTCCTCATGGTGGCCTTTACCTCCTCAAGAGCTGTGGTAAGGCTCTCTCCTCATGGGGGCCAGCAGAGACGGCCCACAGTCCGGAGCCAGCAGAGATGGCCCACAGTCCGGAGCCTGCAGAGATGGCCCTCCAGTCCGGAGCTCCCAGAGTCGCCCTCCAGTCAGGAGCTCCCAGAGTCGCCCTCCAGTCAGGAGCTCCCAGAGTCGCCCTCCAGTCCGGAGCTCCCAGAGTCGCCCTCCAGTCCGGAGCTCCCAGAGTCGCCCTCCAGTCCGGAGCTCCCAGAGTCGCCCTCCAGTCCGGAGCTCCCAGAGTCGCCCTCCAGTCCGGAGCTCCCAGAGTCGCCCTCCAGTCAGGAGCTCCCAGAGTCGCCCTCCAGTCCGGAGCTCCCAGAGTCGCCCTCCAGTCAAGAGCTCCCAGAGTCGCCCTCCAGTCCGAGGTCTCCAGCGACGCGCATCAGCCCGAGGTCTTCAGCGATGCGCCATAGTCCAGAGACTTCGGGAAGGGTAAAATATAATAAGCAGTTAGCGGGGGTGGACAGGTTAGGTTGGGGAGTAAGGCCGGAGCCTGAGCCACCTCCATAGTAGGTGGGTTGGGGAGGGGGGGTGTAGCACAAGAACAGTCGGTGATGGTGGCCACCCTCCCTTCCCTCCCTTTAGTTTGGGATTATAATTTTTTTTTTGGGGGGGGGTTATTTTTGTGTTTTTGTTTAAGGTGTATCCGGGGTCTGCACCTTTGGGGGGGGGGGGGGGGGGGTACTGTCACGTCCTGACCAGTAATAGAGGTTATTTGTTATTGTAGTTTGGTCAGGACGTGGAAGGGGGTGTGTTTGTTTAGAGTGTTTCGGGGTTTGTTGGGCTATGTTCTTTGTTAGTCTATTTCTATGTTAGTTCTAGTATGTCTATTTCTATGTGGCGTTTGTTGGGTTGACCTTCAATTGGAAGCAGCTGCTCCTAGTTGCTTCTAATTGAAGTTCTTATTTAAGAGGGGTGTTTTTTTTTCTATGGGATTTTGTGGGTAGTTGTTCCTTGTATAGCTGTGTGCCTGACAGGACAGTTTATCGTCGTTGGTTTTGTATACGTGTGTTTTGTTTTGTTTTTCCTTCTTTCTGCCGAATAAAAAGAAAGTGAGTGTACACACTCCCGCTGCATTTTGGTCCAATCCTTACAACACCCGTGACAACAGTGGTGTTTGTTCTTCACTGGTTGACCTTTTCTTGTGGCAACAGGTCACAGATCTTGCTGCTGTGATGGCAGACTGTGGTATTTCACCCAGTAGATATGGGAGTTTATCAAAATTGGATTTGTTTTCAAATTCTTTGTGGGTCTGTGTAATCTGAGGGAAATATGTGTCTCTAATAAGGTCTCTCTCTCTCCACACATACTCTCTCTCTCTCTCTCTCTCTCCACTCTCTCTCTTGCCATTATCTTTCTATCTCTCTCTCTCTCTCGCTCTCTCTGTCTCTTTCTCTCTCTCTCTCTCTCTCTCTCTCTCTCTCTCTCTCTCTCTCTCTCTTACACTCTCTCCCGTTTCTCACCTCTTTTACAAGAACAGTCTGTTTTCACAGGGGAGGGGGGGGGGAGGTTGTGGAAATTCTGATGTTTGTTTTGCAGTCCTCCTTCATTACCAGTTCTCATGAACTTGAAGAGGCCCCAGCTGAATTACAATGTAGTTCGTCCCAGAAAACTCTGCCTGTCATAACCTGAAACAGGTGTTTCTGAAGCCTTTAATTCCCTCTCTTTGTATAATGTAAACAGCATAGTATATGTGGATACTTCATAAATTATTACTTTTTCATAACACCTTACATGTTTATTATTGCTCTGTTTTTCCATTGGCTACAGAACGGAAATAAAAACTTCCAAAACACACTGGGGAACTTTCCAATCCAGATACTTTTTTTTTACTGCAGGAAGTTAGAAATGTTTTTTAAACGAAACCCCCAAGAAATGACAAATGATTACAATTACCCCCCAAAAAATGTTTTGAACTGGCCAATGTCCTGTCAAACAAGATGTATTAAATTAGAACTCTCTCTCTGGACAGCCGAAGTACAACACTAATATTTAAACGACATGATGATTTACTTTACATCACGGTCCTAAATATTTACAAACAACATTTTATTTATTAAGGTGCACCCCCTTTATCTCTGCTATCGACACCGGGGAGTTTTTCTGAAAGTCGACCTTAACAGAAAGTCCAACCAAAACTGTCTTGGGAGCTGCAAATTACACATCAGTTCTGGATTCGGATAATTTATATACACATCTGGTTAGTCAACGACCTGAAAGCCAGACTGCTGTGGTGGAGAATAGAGGAGCGGGCCAGAGCAGACGGTCTTTCACTCTCTCCCTCTCTCTCTCTCGCGCTCTTTCTTTGTCTGCGATCAGATACAGACCCAGCTCAGAGCCTCCAGGACCAGTACTGGGTTAGCCTCAGAGTCGGACGCCCAGGCTTCGCTTACATTAAGCCCTTCACTTCACAAGCTTGGTCACCAACAGGATGAATCCAGGACCAGTGTTGTTACTGTGGGCTCTGGCCCTTCTAGCTACCGTGGCAAGCCAAGAGTACGAGAACCGTATGGAGAGTCATATCGACCGCTCTGTCCCCTGGATCCACACCTTCCGCCAAGGGTTTAACTTCCAGTGTCCCCATGGAGAGGTGCTGGTGGCCCTGCAGAGTGTCTTCAGTGAGAAGGAGGGGTCCGACCGCCTCTGGGCCTTCGAGTGCCAACAGACTCCCACCACCCTGGGGCATCCCACAGAGTGCTGGTGGGACGACACTAACCGCGCCGGGATGGAGTGGTAGGTCCCTGATGCCATCTCTGGTCATCTTTGTCTCTCTTTGACCTCTCTGTAGTGTGCCCTCTTTGACCTCTGTGACCTCTAGGCTTTCTGTGCCCTGATCCTTGTCTAGAAGTGTCATGTTTACACTGGTATCCGTCATCTCTAATCTCTGTAGATGTGGAGGTCCCTGTGGTGTGAATCTTCTCTGGTCATCTCTAATCTCTGTAGATGTGGACGTACCCTGTGGTGTGAATCTTCTCTGGTCATCTCTATAGATGTGGAGGTCCCTGTGGTGTGAATCTAATCTCTGTAGATGTGGAGGTACTGTTTGCTGGAAGCAAGTTAGGGGTGCCCTTTCTCTGTAGTGTGTTCTCTGTAGTGTGTTCTCTGTAGTGTGTTCTATGTAGTGTGTTCTATGTAGTGTGTTCTCTGTAGTGTGTTCTCTGTAGTGTGTTCTCTGTAGTGTGTTCTCTGTAGTGTGTTCTATGTAGTGTGTTCTCTGTAGTGTGCCCTTTGTAGTGTGTTCTCTGTAGTGTGTTCTCTGTAGTGTGTTCTCTGTAGTGTGCCCTTTGTAGTGTGTTCTCTGTAGTGTGTTCTCTGTAGTGTGTTCTATGTAGTGTGTTCTCTGTAGTGTGTTCTCTGTAGTATGTTCTCTGTAGTGTGTTCTCTGTAGTGTGTTCTCTGTAGTGTGTTCTTTGTAGTGTGTTCTCTGTAGTGTGTTCTATGTAGTGTGTTCTCTGTAGTGTGTTCTATGTAGTGTGTTCTCTGTAGTGTGTTCTCTGTAGTGTGCCCTTTGTAGTGTGTTCTCTGTAGTGTGTTCTATGTTGTGTGTTCTCTGTAGTGTGTTCTTTGTAGTGTGTTCTCTGTAGTGTGTTCTATGTAGTGTGTTCTCTGTAGTGTGTTCTATGTAGTGTGTTCTCTGTAGTGTGTTCTCTGTAGTGTGCCCTTTGTAGTGTGTTCTCTGTAGTGTGTTCTCTGTAGTGTGTTCTATGTAGTGTGTTCTCTGTAGTGTGTTCTATGTAGTGTGTTCTCTGTAGTGTGTTCTCTGTAGTGTGTTCTCTGTAGTGTGTTCTATGTAGTGTGTTCTCTGTAGTGTGTTCTCTGTAGTGTGTTCTATGTAGTGTGTTCTCTGTAGTGTGTTCTCTGTAGTGTGTTCTATGTAGTGTGTTCTCTGTAGTGTGTTCTATGTAGTGTGTTCTATGTAGTGTGTTCTCTGTAGTGTGTTCTATGTAGTGTGTTCTCTGTAGTGTGTTCTCTGTAGTGTGTTCTCTGTAGTGTGTTCTATGTAGTGTGTTCTCTGTAGTGTGTTCTCTGTAGTGTGCCCTCTGTAGTGTGTTCTCTGTAGTGTGTTCTATGTAGTGTGTTCTCTGTAGTGTGTTCTATGTAGTGTGTTCTCTGTAGTGTGTTCTATGTAGTGTGTTCTATGTAGTGTGTTCTCTGTAGTGTGTTCTATGTAGTGTGTTCTCTGTAGTGTGTTCTCTGTAGTGTGTTCTCTGTAGTGTGTTCTATGTAGTGTGTTCTATGTAGTGTGTTCTCTGTAGTGTGCCCTTTGTAGTGTGTTCTCTGTAGTGTGTTCTCTGTAGTGTGTTCTCTGTAGTGTGCCCTTTGTAGTGTGTTCTCTGTAGTGTGTTCTCTGTACTGTGTTCTATGTAGTGTGTTCTCTGTAGTGTGTTCTCTGTAGTATGTTCTCTGTAGTGTGTTCTCTGTAGTGTGTTCTCTGTAGTGTGTTCTATATAGTGTGTTCTCTGTAGTGTGTTCTCTGTAGTGTGTTCTATGTAGTGTGTTCTATGTAGTGTGTTCTATGTAGTGTGTTCTCTGTAGTGTGTTCTATGTAGTGTGTTCTCTGTAGTGTGTTCTCTGTAGTGTGTTCTATGTAGTGTGTTCTCTGTAGTGTGTTCTATGTAGTGTGTTCTCTGTAGTGTGTTCTATGTAGTGTGTTCTCTGTAGTCTGCCCTCTGTAGTGTGTTCTATGCAGTGTGTTCTCTGTAGTGTGTTCTATGTAGTGTGTTCTCTGTAGTGTGTTCTATGTAGTGTGTTCTCTGTAGTGTGTTCTATGTAGTGTGTTCTCTGTAGTGTGTTCTCTGTAGTGTGTTCTATGTAGTGTGTTCTCTGTAGTGTGTTCTCTGTAGTGTGTTCTCTGTAGTGTGTTCTATGTAATGTGTTCTCTGTAGTGTGTTCTCTGTAGTGTGTTCTCTGTAGTGTGTTCTCTGTAGTGTGTTCTATGTAGTGTGTTCTCTGTAGTGTGTTCTCTGTAGTGTGTTCTATGTAGTGTGTTCTCTGTAGTGTGTTCTCTGTAGTGTGTTCTATGTAGTGTGTTCTCTGTAGTGTGTTCTATGTAGTGTGTTCTCTGTAGTGTGTTCTATGTAGTGTGTTCTCTGTAGTGTGTTCTCTGTAGTGTGTTCTATGTAGTGTGTTCTCTGTAGTGTGCCCTCTGTAGTGTGTTCTCTGTAGTGTGTTCTCTGTAGTGTGTTCTATGTAGTGTGTTCTCTGTAGTGTGTTCTATGTAGTGTGTTCTCTGTAGTGTGTTCTATGTAGTGTGTTCTCTGTAGTGTGTTCTATGTAGTGTGCCCTCTGTAGTGTGTTCTCTGTAGTGTGTTCTCTGTAGTGTGTTATCTGTAGTGTGTTCTATGTAGTGTGTTCTATGTAGTGTGTTCTCTGTAGTGTGTTCTATGTAGTGTGTTCTCTGTAGTGTGTTCTATGTAGTGTGTTCTCTGTAGTGTGTTCTATGTAGTGTGTTCTCTGTAGTGTGTTCTCTGTAGTGTGTTCTATGTAGTGTGTTCTCTGTAGTGTGTTCTCTGTAGTGTGTTCTATGTAGTGTGTTCTCTGTAGTGTGTTCTCTGTAGTGTGTTCTATGTAGTGTGTTCTCTGTAGTGTGTTCTATGTAGTGTGTTCTCTGTAGTGTGTTCTATGTAGTGTGTTCTCTGTAGTGTGTTCTATGTAGTGTGTTCTCTGTAGTGTGTTCTCTGTAGTGTGTTCTCTGTAGTGTGTTCTATGTAGTGTGTTCTCTGTAGTGTGTTCTATGTAGTGTGTTCTCTGTAGTGTGTTCTCTGTAGTGTGCCCTCTGTAGTGTGTTCTCTGTAGTGTGTTCTATGTAGTGTGTTCTCTGTAGTGTGTTCTATGTAGTGTGTTCTCTGTAGTGTGTTCTATGTAGTGTGTTCTCTGTAGTGTGTTCTCTGTAGTATGTTCTCTGTCGTGTGTTCTCTGTAGTGTGTTCTATGTAGTGTTTTCTATGTAGTGTGTTCTCTGTAGTGTGTTCTATGTAGTGTGCCCTTTGTAGTGTGTTCTATGTAGTGTGTTCTCTGTAGTGTGTTCTATGTAGTGTGTTCTCTGTAGTGTGTTCTATGTAGTGTGTTCTCTGTAGTGTGTTCTCTGTAGTGTGTTCTCTGTAGTGTGTTCTATGTAGTGTGTTCTCTGTAGTGTGTTCTATGTAGTGTGTTCTCTGTAGTGTGTTCTCTGTAGTGTGTTCTCTGTAGTGTGTTCTATGTAGTGTGTTCTCTGTAGTGTGCCCTTTGTAGTGTGTTCTCTGTAGTGTGCCCTCTGTAGTGTGTTCTATGTAGTGTGTTCTATGTAGTGTGTTCTATGTAGTGTGTTCTCTGTAGTTTGTTCTATGTAGTGTGCCCTTTGTAGTGTGTTCTCTGTAGTGTGTTCTCTGTAGTGTGTTCTCTGTAGTGTGTTCTCTGTAGTGTGTTCTATGTAGTGTGTTCTCTGTAGTGTGTTCTCTGTAGTGTGTTCTATGTAGTGTGTTCTCTGTAGTGTGTTCTATGTAGTGTGTTCTCTGTAGTGTGTTCTATGTAGTGTGTTCTCTGTAGTGTGTTCTATGTAGTGTGTTCTCTGTAGTGTGTTCTCTGTAGTGTGTTCTCTGTAGTGTGTTCTATGTAGTGTGTTCTCTGTAGTGTGTTCTATGTAGTGTGTTCTCTGTAGTGTGTTCTCTGTAGTGTGCCCTCTGTAGTGTGTTCTCTGTAGTGTGTTCTATGTAGTGTGTTCTCTGTAGTGTGTTCTATGTAGTGTGTTCTCTGTAGTGTGTTCTATGTAGTGTGTTCTCTGTAGTGTGTTCTCTGTAGTATGTTCTCTGTCGTGTGTTCTCTGTAGTGTGTTCTATGTAGTGTTTTCTATGTAGTGTGTTCTCTGTAGTGTGTTCTATGTAGTGTGCCCTTTGTAGTGTGTTCTATGTAGTGTGTTCTCTGTAGTGTGTTCTATGTAGTGTGTTCTCTGTAGTGTGTTCTATGTAGTGTGTTCTCTGTAGTGTGTTCTCTGTAGTGTGTTCTCTGTAGTGTGTTCTATGTAGTGTGTTCTCTGTAGTGTGTTCTATGTAGTGTGTTCTCTGTAGTGTGTTCTCTGTAGTGTGTTCTCTGTAGTGTGTTCTATGTAGTGTGTTCTCTGTAGTGTGCCCTTTGTAGTGTGTTCTCTGTAGTGTGCCCTCTGTAGTGTGTTCTATGTAGTGTGTTCTATGTAGTGTGTTCTATGTAGTGTGTTCTCTGTAGTTTGTTCTATGTAGTGTGCCCTTTGTAGTGTGTTCTCTGTAGTGTGTTCTATGTAGTGTGTTCTCTGTAGTGTGTTCTATGTAGTGTGTTCTCTGTAGTGTGTTCTCTGTAGTGTGTTCTATGTAGTGTGTTCTATGTAGTGTGTTCTCTGTAGTGTGTTCTCTGTAGTGTGTTCTATGTAGTGTGTTCTCTGTAGTGTGTTCTCTGTAGTGTGTTCTATGTAGTGTGTTCTCTGTAGTGTGTTCTCTGTAGTGTGTTCTCTGTAGTGTGTTCTCTGTAGTGTGTTCTATGTAGTGTGCCCTCTGTAGTGTGTTCTCTGTAGTGTGTTCTCTGTAGTGTGTTCTCTGTAGTGTGTTCTATGTAGTGTGTTCTCTGTAGTGTGTTCTCTGTAGTGTGTTCTCTGTAGTGTGTTCTATGTAGTGTGTTCTCTGTAGTGTGTTCTCTGTAGTGTGTTCTCTGTAGTGTGTCTATGTAGTGTGCCCTCTGTAGTGTGTTCTATGTAGTGTGTTCTCTGTAGTGTGTTCTCTGTAGTGTGTTCTCTGTAGTGTGTTCTATGTAGTGTGTTCTCTGTAGTGTGTTCTCTGTAGTGTGTTCTATGTAGTGTGCCCTCTGTAGTGTGTTCTCTGTAGTGTGTTCTCTGTAGTGTGTTCTCTGTAGTGTGTTCTATGTAGTGTGTTCTCTGTAGTGTGTTCTCTGTAGTGTGTTCTATGTAGTGTGTTCTCTGTAGTGTGTTCTATGTAGTGTGTTCTCTGTAGTGTGTTCTATGTAGTGTGTTCTCTGTAGTGTGTTCTCTGTAGTGTGTTCTCTGTAGTGTGTTCTATGTAGTGTGTTCTCTGTAGTGTGTTCTCTGTAGTGTGTTCTCTGTAGTGTGTTCTATGTAGTGTGTTCTCTGTAGTGTGTTCTCTGTAGTGTGTTCTATGTAGTGTGTTCTCTGTAGTGTGTTCTATGTAGTGTGTTCTATGTAGTGTGTTCTCTGTAGTGTGTTCTATGTAGTGTGTTCTCTGTAGTGTGTTCTCTGTAGTGTGTTCTCTGTAGTGTGTTCTATGTAGTGTGTTCTCTGTAGTGTGTTCTCTGTAGTGTGCCCTCTGTAGTGTGTTCTCTGTAGTGTGTTCTATGTAGTGTGTTCTCTGTAGTGTGTTCTATGTAGTGTGTTCTCTGTAGTGTGTTCTATGTAGTGTGTTCTATGTAGTGTGTTCTCTGTAGTGTGTTCTCTGTAGTGTGTTCTCTGTAGTGTGTTCTCTGTAGTGTGTTCTATGTAGTGTGTTCTATGTAGTGTGTTCTCTGTAGTGTGCCCTTTGTAGTGTGTTCTCTGTAGTGTGTTCTCTGTAGTGTGTTCTCTGTAGTGTGCCCTTTGTAGTGTGTTCTCTGTAGTGTGTTCTCTGTAGTGTGTTCTATGTAGTGTGTTCTCTGTAGTGTGTTCTCTGTAGTATGTTCTCTGTAGTGTGTTCTCTGTAGTGTGTTCTCTGTAGTGTGTTCTCTGTAGTGTGTTCTATGTAGTGTGTTCTCTGTAGTGTGTTCTCTGTAGTGTGTTCTATGTAGTGTGTTCTATGTAGTGTGTTCTATGTAGTGTGTTCTCTGTAGTGTGTTCTATGTAGTGTGTTCTCTGTAGTGTGTTCTCTGTAGTGTGTTCTATGTAGTGTGTTCTATGTAGTGTGTTCTCTGTAGTGTGTTCTATGTAGTGTGTTCTCTGTAGTCTGCCCTCTGTAGTGTGTTCTATGCAGTGTGTTCTCTGTAGTGTGTTCTATGTAGTGTGTTCTCTGTAGTGTGTTCTATGTAGTGTGTTCTCTGTAGTGTGTTCTATGTAGTGTGTTCTCTGTAGTGTGTTCTCTGTAGTGTGTTCTATGTAGTGTGTTCTCTGTAGTGTGTTCTCTGTAGTGTGTTCTATGTAGTGTGTTCTCTGTAGTGTGTTCTCTGTAGTGTGTTCTCTGTAGTGTGTTCTCTGTAGTGTGTTCTATGTAGTGTGTTCTCTGTAGTGTGTTCTCTGTAGTGTGTTCTATGTAGTGTGTTCTCTGTAGTGTGTTCTCTGTAGTGTGTTCTATGTAGTGTGTTCTCTGTAGAGTGTTCTATGTAGTGTGTTCTCTGTAGTGTGTTCTATGTAGTGTGTTCTCTGTAGTGTGTTCTCTGTAGTGTGTTCTCTGTAGTGTGCCCTCTGTAGTGTGTTCTCTGTAGTGTGTTCTCTGTAGTGTGTTCTATGTAGTGTGTTCTCTGTAGTGTGTTCTATGTAGTGTGTTCTCTGTAGTGTGTTCTATGTAGTGTGTTCTCTGTAGTGTGTTCTATGTAGTGTGCCCTCTGTAGTGTGTTCTCTGTAGTGTGTTCTCTGTAGTGTGTTATCTGTAGTGTGTTCTATGTAGTGTGTTCTATGTAGTGTGTTCTCTGTAGTGTGTTCTATGTAGTGTGTTCTCTGTAGTGTGTTCTATGTAGTGTGTTCTCTGTAGTGTGTTCTCTGTAGTGTGTTCTATGTAGTGTGTTCTCTGTAGTGTGTTCTCTGTAGTGTGTTCTCTGTAGTGTGTTCTATGTAGTGTGTTCTCTGTAGTGTGTTCTCTGTAGTGTGTTCTATGTAGTGTGTTCTCTGTAGTGTGTTCTATGTAGTGTGTTCTCTGTAGTGTGTTCTATGTAGTGTGTTCTCTGTAGTGTGTTCTCTGTAGTGTGTTCTACTGTAGTGTGTTCTCTGTAGTGTGTTCTATGTAGTGTGTTCTCTGTAGTGTGTTCTCTGTAGTGTGCCCTCTGTAGTGTGTTCTCTGTAGTGTGTTCTATGTAGTGTGTTCTCTGTAGTGTGTTCTATGTAGTGTGTTCTCTGTAGTGTGTTCTATGTAGTGTGTTCTCTGTAGTGTGTTCTCTGTAGTATGTTCTCTGTCGTGTGTTCTCTGTAGTGTGTTCTATGTAGTGTTTTCTATGTAGTGTGTTCTCTGTAGTGTGTTCTATGTAGTGTGCCCTTTGTAGTGTGTTCTATGTAGTGTTTTCTCTGTAGTGTGTTCTATGTAGTGTGTTCTCTGTAGTGTGTTCTATGTAGTGTGTTCTCTGTAGTGTGTTCTATGTAGTGTGTTCTCTGTAGTGTGTTCTCTGTAGTGTGTTCTCTGTAGTGTGTTCTATGTAGTGTGTTCTCTGTAGTGTGCCCTTTGTAGTGTGTTCTCTGTAGTGTGCCCTCTGTAGTGTGTTCTATGTAGTGTGTTCTATGTAGTGTGTTCTATGTAGTGTGTTCTCTGTAGTTTGTTCTATGTAGTGTGCCCTTTGTAGTGTGTTCTCTGTAGTGTGTTCTATGTAGTGTGTTCTCTGTAGTGTGTTCTATGTAGTGTGTTCTCTGTAGTGTGTTCTCTGTAGTGTGTTCTATGTAGTGTGTTCTCTGTAGTGTGTTCTCTGTAGTGTGTTCTCTGTAGTGTGTTCTATGTAGTGTGTTCTATGTAGTGTGTTCTCTGTAGTGTGTTCTCTGTAGTGTGTTCTCTGTAGTGTGTTCTCTGTAGTGTGTTCTATGTAGTGTGCCCTCTGTAGTGTGTTCTCTGTAGTGTGTTCTCTGTAGTGTGTTCTCTGTAGTGTGTTCTATGTAGTGTGTTCTCTGTAGTGTGTTCTCTGTAGTGTGTTCTCTGTAGTGTGTTCTATGTAGTGTGTTCTCTGTAGTGTGTTCTCTGTAGTGTGTTCTCTGTAGTGTGTTCTATGTAGTGTGCCCTCTGTAGTGTGTTATCTGTAGTGTGTTCTCTGTAGTGTGTTCTCTGTAGTGTGTTCTATGTAGTGTGTTCTCTGTAGTGTGTTCTCTGTAGTGTGTTCTCTGTAGTGTGTTCTCTGTAGTGTGTTCTATGTAGTGTGTTCTCTGTAGTGTGTTCTATGTAGTGTGTTCTCTGTAGTGTGTTCTATGTAGTGTGTTCTCTGTAGTGTGTTCTCTGTAGTGTGTTCTATGTAGTGTGTTCTCTGTAGTGTGTTCTCTGTAGTGTGTTCTCTGTAGTGTGTTCTATGTAGTGTGTTCTCTGTAGTGTTTTCTCTGTAGTGTGCCCTCTGTAGTGTGTTCTCTGTAGTGTGTTCTATGTAGTGTGTTCTCTGTAGTGTGTTCTATGTAGTGTGTTCTCTGTAGTGTGTTCTATGTAGTGTGTTCTCTGTAGTGTGTTCTCTGTAGTATGTTCTCTGTCGTGTGTTCTCTGTAGTGTGTTCTATGTAGTGTGTTCTATGTAGTGTGTTCTATGTAGTGTGCCCTTTGTAGTGTGTTCTATGTAGTGTGTTCTCTGTAGTGTGTTCTATGTAGTGTGTTCTCTGTAGTGTGTTCTATGTAGTGTGTTCTCTGTAGTGTGTTCTCTGTAGTGTGTTCTATGTAGTGTGTTCTCTGTAGTGTGTTCTATGTAGTGTGTTCTCTGTAGTGTGTTCTCTGTAGTGTGTTCTCTGTAGTGTGTTCTATGTAGTGTGTTCTCTGTAGTGTGCCCTTTGTAGTGTGTTCTCTGTAGTGTGCCCTCTGTAGTGTGTTCTATGTAGTGTGTTCTATGTAGTGTGTTCTATGTAGTGTGTTCTCTGTAGTTTGTTCTATGTAGTGTGCCCTTTGTAGTGTGTTCTCTGTAGTGTGTTCTATGTAGTGTGTTCTCTGTAGTGTGTTCTATGTAGTGTGTTCTCTGTAGTGTGTTCTATGTAGTGTGTTCTCTGTAGTGTGTTCTCTGTAGTGTGTTCTATGTAGTGTGTTCTCTGTAGTGTGTTCTCTGTAGTGTGTTCTCTGTAGTGTGTTCTATGTAGTGTGTTCTATGTAGTGTGTTCTCTGTAGTGTGTTCTCTGTAGTGTGTTCTCTGTAGTGTGTTCTATGTAGTGTGCCCTCTGTAGTGTGTTCTCTGTAGTGTGTTCTCTGTAGTGTGTTCTCTGTAGTGTGTTCTATGTAGTGTGTTCTCTGTAGTGTGTTCTCTGTAGTGTGTTCTCTGTAGTGTGTTCTATGTAGTGTGTTCTCTGTAGTGTGTTCTCTGTAGTGTGTTCTATGTAGTGTGCCCTCTGTAGTGTGTTCTCTGTAGTGTGTTCTCTGTAGTGTGTTCTCTGTAGTGTGTTCTATGTAGTGTGTTCTCTGTAGTGTGTTCTCTGTAGTGTGTTCTATGTAGTGTGTTCTCTGTAGTGTGTTCTCTGTAGTGTGTTCTATGTAGTGTGTTCTCTGTAGTGTGTTCTATGTAGTGTGTTCTCTGTAGTGTGTTCTCTGTAGTGTGTTCTATGTAGTGTGTTCTATGTAGTGTGTTCTCTGTAGTGTGTTCTATGTAGTGTGCCCTCTGTAGTGTGTTCTATGTAGTGTGTTCTCTGTAGTGTGTTCTCTGTAGTGTGTTCTATGTAGTGTGTTCTATGTAGTGTGTTCTCTGTAGTGTGTTCTCTGTAGTGTGTTCTCTGTAGTGTGTTCTCTGTAGTGTGTTCTATGTAGTGTGTTCTATGTAGTGTGTTCTATGTAGTGTGTTCTCTGTAGTGTGTTCTATGTAGTGTGCCCTCTGTAGTGTGTTCTATGTAGTGTGTTCTCTGTAGTGTGTTCTATGTAGTGTGTTCTCTGTAGTGTGTTCTCTGTAGTGTGTTCTATGTAGTGTGTTCTCTGTAGTGTGTTCTATGTAGTGTGTTCTCTGTAGTGTGTTCTCTGTAGTGTGGTCTCTGTAGTGTGTTCTCTGTAGTGTGTTCTATGTAGTGTGTTCTCTGTAGTGTGTTCTATGTAGTGTGTTCTCTGTAGTGTGTTCTCTGTAGTGTGTTCTATGTAGTGTGTTCTATGTAGTGTGTTCTCTGTAGTGTGTTCTATGTAGTGTGTTCTCTGTAGTGTGTTCTATGTAGTGTGTTCTCTGTAGTGTGTTCTCTGTAGTGTGTTCTCTGTAGTGTGTTCTCTGTAGTGTGCCCTCTGTAGTGTGTTCTATGTAGTGTGTTCTCTGTAGTGTGTTCTATGTAGTGTGTTCTCTGTAGTGTGTTCTATGTAGTGTGTTCTCTGTAGTGTGTTCTCTGTAGTGTGTTCTATGTAGTGTGTTCTCTGTAGTGTGTTCTATGTAGTGTGTTCTCTGTAGTGTGTTCTATGTAGTGTGTTCTCTGTAGTGTGTTCTCTGTAGTGTGTTCTCTGTAGTGTGTTCTATGTAGTGTGTTCTCTGTAGTGTGTTCTCTGTAGTGTGTTCTATGTAGTGTGTTCTCTGTAGTGTGTTCTCTGTAGTGTGTTCTATGTAGTGTGTTCTCTGTAGTGTGTTCTCTGTAGTGTGTTCTATGTAGTGTGTTCTCTGTAGTGTGTTCTATGTAGTGTGT
Organism: Salmo salar; assembly: GCF_965601325.2. Taxonomy (NCBI): domain Eukaryota; kingdom Metazoa; phylum Chordata; class Actinopteri; order Salmoniformes; family Salmonidae; genus Salmo; species Salmo salar. Next base: position 59,111,126 of record NC_138306.1, on the reverse strand, counting down.
TCTCTGTAGTGTGTTCTATGTAGTGTGTTCTATGTAGTGTGTTCTCTGTAGTGTGCCCTCTGTAGTATGCCCTCTGTAGTGTGTTCTCTGTAGTGTGTTCTCTGTAGTGTGTTCTATGTAGTGTGTTCTCTGTAGTGTGTTCTCTGTAGTGTGTTCTATGTAGTGTGTTCTATGTAGTGTGTTCTATGTAGTGTGTTCTCTGTAGTGTGTTCTATGTAGTGTGTTCTCTGTAGTGTGTTCTATGTAGTGTGTTCTCTGTAGTGTGTTCTATGTAGTGTGCCCTCTCTAGTGTGTTCTCTGTGGCACGCTCTGGTCTGACCATCTGCATCCTCTCTGATCTCTATCGATTGTAAGATTTGCTGAAAACAAAGGCTGCAGCTGCAGCTGTAACGACGCTGGAACTTGCTGATTGGGTGGGTGAGGAGAGTCAAATTTGGTAATTGCTAATTATGGACAGTTTATTTCCCTCTGGGCTGAGTTGTAATACCCTCAGTCTCAGCAACAGGGTGACTGAAGGCTCTATCCTATTGGTGTCTACGTCGGAAAAGCCTGAGCTTCGATGGGATTTAATAAGGATAGACCATTTTATTGTCCCTCACTGATCCATGTCCATAGAGGAGCCTCTCTAGCATGAATCATCACGTTTACATTGTGCTTAGGTTTACGTTTATTTAAACATCTTGGTACATATGCAGAAACATACATCAAATGTGACGTCATAGAATATCTAAAACAGTGAATTGGAGTGCTTTATGATCAACAGAGACTGATATGAAGGAACTCAGGAATCCAACAAAAAACAAAACTTGAATCCGTTTTTCTGAAGTCTAGTCTGAAAAGATAGGAGGCAGGATGTCAGAGAGCCATCACGTAGTCGTCAGAGAGCCATCACGTAGTCGTCAGAGAGCCATCACGTAGTCGTCAGAGAGCCATCACCTGGTCGTCAGAGAGCCATCACCTAGTCGTCAGAGAGCCATCACGTAGTCGTCAGAGAGCCATCACGTAGTTGTCAGAGAGCCATCACGTAGTCGTCAGAGAGCCATCACCTGGTCGTCAGAGAGCCATCACCTAGTCGTCAGAGAGCCATCACGTAGTCGTCAGAGAGCCATCACGTAGTCGTCAGAGAGCCATCACGTACTCATCAGAGAGCCATCACGTAGTCGTCAGAGAGCCATCACGTAGTCTTCAGAGAGCCATCACGTAGTCGTCAGAGAGCCATCACGTAGTCTTCAGAGAGCCATCACGTAGTCGTCAGAGAGCCATCACCTAGTCTTCAGAGAGCCATCACGGAGTCTTCTACTGAGCCATCACGTAGTCGTCAGAGAGCCATCACGTAGTCGTCAGAGAGCCATCACATAGTCTTCAGAGAGCCATCACATAGTCTTCAGAGAGCCATCACCTAGTCTTCAGAGAGCCATCACGTAGTCTTCAGAGAGCCATCACGTAGTCGTCAGAGAGCCATCACGTAGTCGTCAGAGAGCCATCACGTAGTCATCAGAGAGCCATCACCTAGTCGTCAGAGAGCCATCACGTAGTCGTCAGAGAGCCATCACCTAGTCGTCAGAGAGCCATCACGTAGTCGTCAGAGAGCCACCACGTAGTCTTCAGAGAGCCATCACGTAGTCTTCAGAGAGCCATCACCTAGTCTTCAGAGAGCCATCACCTAGTCTTCAGAGAGCCATCACGTAGTCTTCAGAGAGCCATCACCTAGTCTTCAGAGAGCCATCACCTAGTCTTCAGAGAGCCATCACGTAGTCGTCAGAGAGCCATCACCTAGTCTTCAGAGAGCCATCACGTAGTCGTCAGAGAGCCATCACGTAGTCGTCAGAGAGCCATCACGTAGTCGTCAGAGAGCCATCACGTAGTCGTCAGAGAGCCATCACGTAGTCTTCAGAGAGCCATCACATAGTCGTCAGAGAGCCATCACGTAGTCGTCAGAGAGCCATCACATAGTCGTCAGAGAGCCATCACATAGTCTTCAGAGAGCCATCACGTAGTCGTCAGAGAGCCATCACCTAGTCTTCAGAGAGCCATCACGGAGTCTTCTACTGAGCCATCACGTAGTCGTCAGAGAGCCATCACGTAGTCGTCAGAGACCCATCACATAGTCTTCTACTGAGCAGGGTAATTCTAAAACCACTGAAGAGGTCCACGATGAAGGGTTAGAGAGACACGTGGCCTATAGACCAGATATAGTCACACACACACACACACACACACATTCCTAGGAGGACGTTAGGTCGGTGTGTGTCATGTCATCAGTCAGGTGCCAAACACATTCTCTCTGCCGTGGGGACATTCAATTAAACTCAACTTGATTTACTGCTCTGTTTACGGCTGAAATGTTGCAGCCTCAACTCACAGCGGTTAAGTTATTTCTGTACAATGGAGTTTATTGCTCTATGTTCCAAACCAATGAAAACAGTACCCCCCCCCCCTCACTTCCTCCGCGAAGAACATCATTGACTCGTTAGTGGATGACATCATCGTTCTAGAGAGCAGGAAGCAGTCCTTATATTGATCTCCGTACATCCCAAAAACTCTCCTGTTCAACTACATTTATAATCTTTTTTTTTGTCTATTTACATTTTTTTTTACATTTTTGTCATTTAGCAGACGCTCTTATCCAGAGCGACTTACAGTAGTGAATTCATACATTTCATTACATTTTTCCCCCCGTACTGGTCCCCCGTGGGAATCGAACCCACAACCCTGGCGTTGCAAACACCATGCTCTACCAACCGAGCCACACGGGACATTTGATCTTGTGTTTCTGTCGACTCCGTGTTCTTTCTCTCTTCTGCGTTGTTGGGAACGGCCCGTCGATCTACACACGCTGTTTACCAAGCATGTGTCAAATACAATCGGATTTGATTTGATTTGACATAGTGCACTACTTTTCACCAGAGCGCTATGGACCCTGGTGAAAAGTAGTGCACCACATAAGTGAGAGGGTGCCAGATGGGACTCTACTGCTGGTGACTCTACCGCTGGTGACTCTACTGGTGACTCTACTGCTGGTGACTCTACTGCTGGTGACTCTACTGGTGACTCTACCGCTGGTGACTCTACTGCTGACTCTACCGCTGGTGACTCTACTGGTGACTCTACTGCTGGTGACTCTACTGGTGACTCTACTGCTGGTGACTCTACTGGTGACTCTACTGGTGACTCTACTGCTGGTGACTCTACTGGTGACTCTGCTGCTGGTGACTCTACTGGTGACTCTACTGCTGGTGACTCTACTGCTGGTGACTCGACTGGTGACTCTACTGGTGACTCTACTGCTGGTGACTCTACTGCTGGTGACTCTACTGGTGACTCTACTGCTGGTGACTCTACTGGTGACTCTACTGCTGGTGACTCTACTGGTGACTCTGCTGCTGGTGTCTCTACTGGTGACTCTACTGGTGACTCTACTGGTGACTCTACTGGTGACTCTACCACTGGTGACTCTACTGGTGACTCTACTGCTGGTGTCTCTACTGGTGACTCTACTGCTGTTGACTCTACTGGTGACTCTACTGGTGACTCTACTGCTGGTGACTCTACTGGTGACTCTACTGCTGGTGACTCTACTGGTGACTCTACTGGTGACTCTAACGCTGGTGACTCTACTGGTGACTCTACTGGTGACTCTGCTGGTGACTCTACTGGTGACTCTACTGCTGGTGACTCTACTGGTGACTCTACTGGTGACTCTACTGCTGGTGACTCTACTGCTGGTGTCTACCGCTGGTGACTCTACCACTGGTGACTCTACTGGTGACTCTACTGCTGGTGTCTACCGCTGGTGACTCTACCACTGGTGACTCTACTGGTGACTCTACTGGTGGTGACTCTACTGGTGACTCTACTGGTGGTGACTCTACTGGTGACTCTACCACTGGTGACTCTGCTGTTGGTGACTCTACTGGTGACTCTACTGGTGACTCTACTGGTGACTCTACTGCTGGTGACTCCATTGCTGGTGACTCTACTGATGACTCTACTGGTGACTCTACTGGTGGTGACTCTACTGGTGACTCTACTGCTGGTGACTCTACTGGTGACTCTACTGGTGACTCTAACGCTGGTGACTCTGCTGGTGACTCTACTGGTGACTCTACTGCTGGTGACTCTACTGGTGACTCTACTGGTGACTCTACTGCTGGTGACTCTACTGCTGGTGTCTACCGCTGGTGACTCTACCACTGGTGACTCTACTGGTGACTCTACTGCTGGTGTCTACCGCTGGTGACTCTACCACTGGTCACTCTACTGGTGACTCTACTGGTGGTGACTCTACTGGTGACTCTACTGGTGGTGACTCTACTGGTGACTCTACCACTGGTGACTCTGCTGTTGGTGACTCTACTGGTGACTCTACTGGTGACTCTACTGGTGACTCTACTGCTGGTGACTCCATTGCTGGTGACTCTACTGATGACTCTACTGGTGACTCTACTGGTGGTGACTCTACTGGTGACTCTACTGGTGACTCTACTGCTGGTGACTCTACTGGTGACTCTACTGGTGACTTTACTGCTGGTGACTCTACTGCTGGTGACTCTACTGGTGACTCTACTGCTGGTGACTCTGCTGCTGGTGACTCTACTGCTGGTGACTCTACTGCTGGTGATTCTACTGCTGGTGACTCTACTGGTGACTCTACTGGTGACTCTACTGCTGGTGACTCTACTGGTGACTCTGCTGCTGGTGACTCTACTGGTGACTCTACTGCTGGTGACTCTACTGGTGACTCTACTGCTGGTGACTCTGCTGCTGGTGACTCTACTGCTGGTGACTCTACTGCTGGTGACTCTACTGGTGACTCTACTGCTGGTGACTCTACTGGTGACTCTACTGGTGACTCTGCTGGTGACTCTACTGCTGGTGACTCTACTGCTGGTGACTCTACTGGTGACTCTACTGGTGGTGACTCTACTCGTGATTCTAAGGGTGGTGACTCTACTGGTGACTCTGCTGCTGGTGACTCTACTGCTGGTGACTCTGCTGCTGGTGACTTTGCTGCTGGTGACTCTGCTGCTGGGGACTCTACTGGTGACTCTACTGGTGACTCTACTGGTGGTGACTCTACTGGTGATTCTAAGGGTGGTGACTCTACTGGTGACTCTACTGGTGACTCTACTGGTGGTGACTCTACTGGTGATTCTAAGGGTGGTGACTCTACTGGTGACTCTGCTGCTGGTGACTCTACCACTGGTGACTCTGCTGCTGGTGACTCTACCACTGGTGACTCTGCTGCTGGTGACTCTACTGCTGGTGACTCTACTGCTGGTGACTCTGCTGCTGGTGACTCTACTGGTGACTCTACTACTGGTGACTCTACTGCTGGTGACTCTGCTGCTGGTGACTCTACTGCTGGTGACTCTACTGGTGACTCTACTGCTGGTGACTCTACTGGTGACTCTACTGGTGACTCTACTGGTGACTCTACTGCTGGTGACTCTACTGGTGACTCTACTGGTGACTCTGCTGCTGGTGACTCTACTGGTGACTCTACTGGTGACTCTGCTGCTGGTGACTCTACTGGTGACTCTACTGGTGACTCTACTGGTGACTCTGCTGCTGGTGACTCTACTGGTGACTCTACTGGTGACTCTACTGGTGACTCTACTGCTGGTGACTCTACTGGTGACTCTACTGCTGGTGACTCTACCGCTGGTGTCTACCGCTGGTGACTCTACCACTGGTGACTCTACTGGTGACTCTACTGCTGGTGTCTCTACTGGTGACTCTACTGGCGACTCTACCACTGGTGACTCTACTGGTGACTCTACTGCTGGTGACTCTATTGGTGACTCTACTGGTGACTCTACTGCTGGTGACTCTATTGGTGACTCTACTGGTGACTCTACTGCTGGTGGGGATTCTCCATTCTGGCATTCTTCATGTATGTGTGAAGTGAAAAGGTTGCCAGTATTACCACACAACACAGACCTATACAGGTCCTGGTTGGAATGCTGATTGTACATTAACAAAACCTTTGCCGCCTTATGCTGCTGGTTCTGCTCTGCCACACGTGCTGCTTACTGTGTGTGTGGGTGTGTGTGTGGGTGTGTGTGCCACTCCCTTACAGCTAATTTGGTAAACAAAGCAGGAGGCTGATCCACAAAATGCCCGCGGTTTAGGATGGAGAAGGTGTATGATGTGCAGTTCCCCCAAAGCCCGAACCCTACAGATCATCATTTGTCTCGGAGAAATCGTATGTATGCTAATCACTCTTAGAGAAAGTGTGTTATCTAAAACCTAAAAGGGTTCTTCGGCTGTCCCCATCGGATAACTCTTTGAAGAACCCTTGGTGGCTCCAGGTGGAACCATTTTGGTTCCAAGTAGAACCGTTTTGGGTTCCATGTAGAACACTTTCCACAGAGGTTGGAAACCAAAAAAATTGTTTTACTTGGAACCAAAAATGATTATTCTACGGGGACAGCCGAAGAACCCTTTTGGAATCCTTTTGGAACCCTTTTGGAACCCCTTTTGGAACCCTTTTGGAACCCTTTTGGTACCCCTTTTGGAACCCCTTTTGGAACCCTTTTGGAACCCCTTTTGGAACCCCTTTTTTCTATGAGTGAACAATTGCCAATATCCTCCACCTTCTCACAACATCATAATACTACATTCAGACTAGGGGGGGGGGATCTAGAACCTAACTGACAACATAATGTAGTTACCTGTATGTTATTCATACTGAATGTGTTTCGTGTTGTGAATGTGTCAAGTCATGTCCATCTCCATCACGATGCTATTGACAGCCATTGTGGTTTGTTCAGACGCCACTAATATCAGTTTGGAACAGAGGGCAAACAGGGTTTCCCGAAACTGTATAGTGCCCTATGGGCCCTGGTCAAAAGTAATGCACTAAATAGGGAATAGAGTGCCATTTGGGACGCACCCTACAGAATGTGTGTAGTTATTCTAAGGGAGAATGGACTTAACACTAGATAATTGGTTCACAGGTAGCAAGCAGCAGCAGCAGTAGTAGTAGTAGTAGTAGTAGTAGTAGTAGTAGTAGTAGTAGTTGTAGTAGTATTATTAGTAGTAGTAGCAGTAGTAGTATTATTATTATTAGTAGTAGTAGTAGTAGTAGTAGTAGCAGTATTATTATTATTAGTAGCAGTAGTAGTAGTAGTAGTAGTAGTAGTAGTAGTAGTAGTAGCAGTATTATTATTATTATTATTATTAGTAGTAGTAGTAGTAGTAGTAGTGGTATTATTATTATTAATAACAGTAGTAGTAGTTGTAGTAGTAGCAGTATTATTATTAGTAGTAGTAGTAGTAGTAGCAGTATTATTATTATTATTAGTAGTAGTAGTAGCAGTACTAGTAACAGTAACAGTAGTTGTAGTAATGATAGTAGTAGTAGTAGTAGTAGTAGTAGTAGCAGTATTATTAATATTAGTAGTAGTAGTAGTAGTGGTTGCAGTATTATTATTATTATTAGTAGTAGTAGTAGTAGTAGCAGTAGTAGTAGCAGTATTATTATTTGTATTATTATTATTAGTAGTAGTAGCAGCATTATTATTATTATTATTAGTAGTAGTAGTAGAAGTAGCAGTAGAAGTAGCAGTAGCAGTAGTAGCAGTAGAAGTAGTAATAGCAGTAGTAGAAGCAAAGTAATAGTAGTAGTAGAAGCAGTAGTAGTAGTAGTAATAGTAGTAGCAGTATTATTAATATCAGTAGCAGTAGTAGTAGTAGTAGTAGTAGTAGTAGTAGTAGTAGTAGTAGTAGTAGTATTAATATTAGTAGTAGTAGTAGTAGTAGTAGTAGTAGTAGCAGTATTATTAATATTAGTAGTAGTAGTAGTAGTGGCAGTATTATTAATATTAGTAGTAGTGGTAGTAGTAGCAGTATTATTAATATTAGTAGTAGTAGTAGTAGTAGTAGTGGCAGTAGTATTAGTAGTAGTAGTAGTCGTAATCCAAATCAGTCAGGCAGGTACAGGACGGCAGGCAGGATTAGGGTCAGGGTCAGGACAGGCAGAAAGGTCAAAACTGGGAAGATTAGGAAAAACAAAGACTAGAGCACAGGAAACATGGGAACACAGCTGGTAGACCTTGAAATAGGAGACAAAGGGCTGTGAGACACATGAAAAGCAGGATGTATACGGAGGGTGCGGGGCAACAGAAGACGAACAGCAGAGCGGCTAAGGATTTTAGGGATGTGGAAAGGGCCGATGAAACGGGGGCAAAGTTTACGGGGCTCCACCCAGAGGGGCAGGTCCCCGAGTGGAGGTGGTCTGAAGAAGAGCGGCCCGGGATCTCTTCCTGAACACCTGGGCAGAGGGTATGCTGACTTCTTGCTCAGGGAAGAGCGGGGATTGATATCCCAAGGAACACTCGAAGGGTGAGAGACCTGTGGCTGAGCAGGGAAGGGTGTTACGGGCGTATTCCACCCACACGAGTTGCTGGCTCCAGGTGGTGGGGTTATTATTCTCCAAAAACGTCAAGGCTGGAGTTATCTCCAAAAACGTCAAGGCCGGAGTTATCTCCAAAAACGTCAAGGCCGGAGTTATCTCCAAAAAACGTCAAGGCCGGAGTTATCTCCAAAAAACGTCAAGGCCGGAGTTATCTCCAATAACGTCAAGGCCGGAGTTATCTCCAAAAAACGTCAAGGCCGGAGTTATCTCCAATAACGTCAAGGCCGGAGTTATCTCCAAAAACATCAAGGCCGGAGTTATCTCCAAAAACGTCAAGGCCAGAGTTATCTCCAAAAACGTCAAGGCCGGAGTTATCTCCAAAAACGTCAAGGCCGGAGTTATCTCCAAAAACGTCAAGGCCGGAGTTATCTCCAAAAACGTCAAGGCCGGAGTTATTCTCCAAAAACGTCAAGGCCGGAGTTATTCTCCAAAAACGTCAAGGCCGGAGTTATTCTCCAAAAACGTCAAGGCCGGAGTTATTCTCCAAAAACGTCAAGGCTGGAGTTATTCTCCAAAAACTTCAAGGCCGGAGTTATTCTCCAAAAACGTCAAGGCCGGAGTTATTCTCCAATAACGTCAAGACCGGAGTTATCTCCAATTACGTCAAATGGGCTTGTGTACTCATTCAACATTTTCAACAGACTGTCTTGGGTGTTTTTCTTCTCCTGGTGATTTGTAACAGTCTTTATACAACTAGCAGACTCTTGTCCATCCTCTGACATTTCCTTTGCTTACTTTATGATCCCAGTTTCCTGTGCTTTTAGAAATGTTTGGATGTTTGGCACAGCTTTCTGACACCATGGCCAGCTGAGCTCACTCCACTTGATCAGGAAGCTGAATAAATATGTAATTCACTCGAGACAACGTCATTATTTCACATTAAAATATTCACTATTTTTCCCCTAAGAAACACTATCATTCATGTGTAGACTGAAAAGAAACATTGCCAATAGACGTAATGTATATTTATTTAGTCGTTAGGCGGTGATCAACACGCCGCTGCGGTTTGAAAAGGTATTTCATTAATATTGTGTTCCACCCTAACCATTGTGTTCCATACTAACCATTGTGTTCCACCCTATAACCATTGTGTTCCACCCTATAACCATTGTGTTCCATACTAACCATTGTGTTCCACCCTATAACCATTGTGTTCCACCCTATAACCATTGTGTTCCACCCTATAACCATTGTGTTCCACCCTAACCATTGTGTTCCACCCTATAACCATTGTGTTCCACCCTATAACCATTGTGTTCCACCCTATAACCATTGTGTTCCACCCTAACCATTGTGTTCCACCCTATAACCATTGTGTTCCACCCTATAACCATTGTGTTCCACCCTATAACCATTGTGTTCCACCCTAACCATTGTGTTCCACCCTATAACCATTGTGTTCCACCCTAACCATTGTGTTCCACCCTATAACCATTGTGTTCCACCCTAACCATTGTGTTCCACCCTATAACCATTGTGTTCCACCCTATAACCATTGTGTTCCACCCTATAACCATTGTGTTCCACCCTAACCATTGTGTTCCACCCTATAACCATTGTGTTCCACCCTAACCATTGTGTTCCACCCTATAACCATTGTGTTCCACCCTATAACCATTGTGTTCCACCCTATAACCATTGTGTTCCACCCTAACCATTGTGTTCCACCCTATAACCATTGTGTTCCACCCTATAACCATTGTGTTCCACCCTATAACCATTGTGTTCCACCCTAACCATTGTGTTCCACCCTATAACCATTGTGTTCCACCCTATAACCATTGTGTTCCACCCTATAACCATTGTGTTCCACCCTAACCATTGTGTTCCACCCTATAACCATTGTGTTCCACCCTAACCATTGTGTTCCACCCTATAACCATTGTGTTCCACCCTAACCATTGTGTTCCACCCTATAACCATTGTGTTCCACCCTATAACCATTGTGTTCCACCCTATAACCATTGTGTTCCACCCTAACCATTGTGTTCCACCCTATAACCATTGTGTTCCACCCTAACCATTGTGTTCCACCCTATAACCATTGTGTTCCACCTTAACACCCTAACCATTGTGTTCCACCCTAACCATTGTGTTCCACCCTAACCATTGTGTTCCATACTAACCATTGTGTTCCACCCTATAACCATTGTGTTCCACCCTATAACCATGTGTTCCACTCTAACCATTGTGTTCCACCCTATAACCATTGTGTTCCACCCTATAACCATGTGTTCCACCCTAACCATTGTGTTCCACCCTAACACCCTAACCATTGTGTTCCACTCTAACCATTGTGTTCCACCCTAACCATTGTGTTCCATACTAACCATTGTGTTCCACCCTATAACCATTGTGTTCCACCCTAACCATTGTGTTCCACCCTAACCATTGTGTTCCATACTAACCATTGTGTTCCACCATAACCATTGTGTTCCACCCTAACCATTGTGTTCCACCCTAACCATTGTGTTCCACCCTATAACCATTGTGTTCCACCCTATAACCATTGTGTTCCACCCTAACCATTGTGTTCCATACTAACCATTGTGTTCCACCATAACCATTGTGTTCCACCCTAACCATTGTGTTCCACCCTAACCATTGTGTTCCACCCTATAACCATTGTGTTCCACCCTATAACCATTGTGTTCCACACTAACCATTGTGTTCCACCCTATAACCATTGTGTTCCAACCTAACCATTGTGTTCCACCCTAACCATTGTGTTCCACCCTAACCATTGTGTTCCACCCTAACACCCTAACCATTGTGTTCCACCCTAACCATTGTGTTCCATACTAACCATTGTGTCTTAGCTTGCGGTAAGGTTAGGTTACTATCATGTCTGGAAACAAAGCCTTCCTCTGGGAACTGAGGTAGACGTGCTCTCTCATCCCAGAGGCTGAGGCACACACTGGAAATCTTTATTTATTCATTTAAATTGTACCTTTATTTAACTAGGCAAGTCAATTAAAAACAAATTCTTATTTTACAATGATGGCCTACCGGGGAACAGTGGGGTAAACTGCCTTGTTCAGGGGCAGAACGACAGATTTTTACCTTGTCAGCTCGGGGATTCGATCATGCAACCTTGCGATTACAAGTCCAACGCTCTAACCACTAGGCTACCAAGGTGGTAGACGTGCAATGTTCCATAAAATCAAGCTGAGGCACACACATAGACAGAGACGTGCACTGTCCCATGGGCATCTCACACAGGGTTTTCCCTCAGGTTAATGGGGCTCAGTTTCTGATCCTCTGATCTCTGATCCTCTGATCCTCTGATATCTGATCCTCTGATATGTGATCCTCTGATATCTGATCCTCTGATCCTCTGATATCTGATCCTCTGATCCTCTGATATCTGATCCTCTGATCATCTGATATCTGATCCTCTGATCCTCTGATCCTCTGATATCTGATCATCTGATCATCTGATATCTGATCCTCTGATCCTCTGATCATCTGATATCGGATCCTCTGATATCTGATCCTCTGATCATCTGATATCTGATCCTCTGATCCTCTGATCCTCTGATCCTCTGATATCTGATCCTCTGATATCTGATCCTCTGATATCTGATCCTCTGATCCTCTGATATCTGATCCTCTGATCATCTGATATCTGATCCTCTGATCCTCTGATATCTGATCCTCTGATATCTGATCCTCTGATATCTGATCATCTGATCCTCTGATCCTCTGATCCTCTGATATCTGATCCTCTGATCCTCTGATCCTCTGATATCTGATCCTCTGATCATCTGATCCTTTGAATTTTGATCCTCTGATCTCTGATCCTCTGATCCTCTGATCATCTGATCTCTGATCCTCTGATATCTGATCCTCTGATCCTCTGATCCTTTGTGAAATCCTCCTGTAACGGGGTTCAGCGTGGATACCGCTGAGCTCCGAATTTCCGGCCTGGCCTCAAAGACTAGATGTAACATAGTAAACATAATCTGTGGCACTCAAATTAGTATGATTTGCTACGTTTGGTATGGTTAATTAAAACAGGTTATTCGAGACGAAACAAAAGGAAGGAGGTTGATCGGGGAGAATGGGTATAACGCGAATGTCTAGCAACCAAAATGTTAGCATTTTAGCAACTTTGCAACTACTTAGCATGTTAACTGACCCTTCCCCCTTTTACAAATTGTAATTAATACATACCATACGAAACGTAACAAATCATACTAAATGGATTGCGCTATATATACATTTTAAGGTCATTTCTAATTGAGCTGACATACACAGCATTGACTGTGAATGCAGTCCATGCTAACGCAGGAACAACGCTAACCTTCTGCGATACATGGACCTATCCTCCACGTTAGTTCTATAGCTGCTGGCTGGGCCACTGTTGCCATGACAAAGGGCTACAGATCACTGTGCTCTCAGCGCTCTAGGTTAACGTTGATCAAATTGTTCTGTTGTGATGACAACTGGCTGTATGGACTATAAACACACTACACCGTGTTTATATCAAATCACCAGAGTGGAGGAGAGAGGATGGGAGGGGAGGGGAGGAGGAGAGAGGACAGGAGAGGAGGAGAGGGGAGAGGAGGAGGAGAGGACAAGAGGGGAGGAGAGGGGACAGGAGAGGGGACAGGAGAGGAGGAGGAGAGAGGAGGGGAGGGGAGGAGAGGAGGAGGAGAGGACAGGAGAGGAGGAGGAGAGGACAAGAGGGGAGGGGAGGGGACATGAGAGGGGACAGGAGAGGAGGAGGAGAGAGGAGGGGAGGAGAGGAGGAGGAGAGGACAGGAGAGGAGGAGAGGGGAGAGGAGGAGAGGAGGAGAGGAGGAGAGGGGAGAGGAGGGGAGGAGGAGAGGACAGGAGTGGAGGAGAGGGGACAGGAGAGGGGAGAGGAGAGGAGGAGAGGACAGGAGGGGAGGAGAGGGGAGGACAGGAGGGGAGGAGAGGGGACAGGAGAGGGGACAGGAGGGGAGGAGAGGGGACAGGAGAGGGGAGAGGAGAGGAGGAGGAGAGGACAGGAGTGGAGGTTGAAAAGATGAGAAGATTGTTAATAAATTAAGCTTTCCTCGATGTAAAATGATAACTGCCTCATTTTCAACTCTTGGATGTCAATTGTATTGAAAGGATGAATTCATCTTACTTTGTTTAAGTGATCTGTAGTCAACTGAAGCCATTACAACTCTGTATCCTCGGTTTCTGAGACAAATCCTTTGAGATTCTTGGCCAACTATATTATGGGTCTTTGGTTCATAAAGTTTTAATTTACAAGTTGTATTTCAGGTCTTCAACATGCGGCAACAATGGTCTGGTGGCAGGGGTGATGAGCAAATACTTTGAGCCTGTCCTGGACCGTGAGTGGTCGTTCTACTGCTGTCGCTACAGCCGCCGCTGCCCCTACTCCTGCTGGTAAGTCCCCTACGCCTAACCCTTCCCAACCTTAACCTAACCTTAACCCTACCCAACCTTAACCTAACCTTAACCCTACCCAACCTAACCCTAACCCTACCCAACCTAACCCTAACCTTAACCCTACCCTTCCCAACCTTAACCTAACCTTAACCCAACCCAACCTAACCCTAACCCTACCCAACCTAACCCTAACCTACGCCTAACCCTTCCCAACCTTAACCTAACCTTAACCCAACCCAACCTAACCCTAACCCTACCCAACCTAACCCTAACCTAACCCTAACCCTTCCCAACCTTAACCTAACCTTAACCCTACCCAACCTTAACCTAACCTTAACCCTACCCAACCCAACCTTAACCTAACCCTACCCAACCCAACCTTAACCTAACCTTAACCCTACCCAACCTAACCCTAACCCTAACCCTAACCCTACCCAACCCTACCCAACCCAACCTTAACCTAACCCTAACCCAACCCCTACCCAACCTTAACCTAACCTTAACCCTACCCAACCCCTACCCAACCTTAACCTAACCCTAACCCTACCCAACCCTACCCAACCTTAACCTAACCTTAACCTAACCTTAACCCTACCCAACCCAACCCAACCCATCCTAACCTTAACCTTAACCCTACCCAACCTAACCCTAACCCTACCCAACCTAACCCTAACCCTACCCAACCTAACCCAACCCTACCTAACCTTAACCCAACCTAACCTTAACCTAACCCTAACCCTACCCAACCTAACCTTAACCTAACCTTAACCCTACCCAACCCTACCCAACCTAACCCTACCCAACCCTACCCAACCTAACCCTAACCCTACCCTACCCAACCCAACCCTAACCCTACCCAACCTAACCCTAACCCTAACCCTACCCTAACCCTACCCAACACCTTAACCTAACCTTAACCCTACCCTAACCCTAACCTAACCCAACCTAACCCTACCCTAACCCTACCCAACCTAACCTAACCTAACCTAACCCTAACCCTACCCAACCTTAACCTAACCTTAACCTTAACCCTACCCAACCTAACCCTAACCTAACCCTAACCCTACCCAACCTAACCCTAACCCTACCCTAACCCTACCCAACCTAACCCTAACCCTACCCTAACCCTACCCAACCTTAACCTAACCTTAACCCTACCCAACCTAACCCTAACGCTACCCTAACCCTACCCAACCCTACCCTACCCAACCTTAACCTAACCCTACCCAACCTTACCCTAACCCTAACCCTACCCAACCTAACCCTACCCAACCTTACCCTAACCCTAACCCTACCCAACCTTAACCTAACCCTAACCCTACCCAACCTAACCCTAACCCTAACCCTACCCAACCTAACCCTACCCAACCTTACCCTAACCCCACCCAACCTTAACCTAACCCTAACCCTACCCAACCTTAACCCAACCCAACCCAACCTAACCCTAACCCTAACCCTACCCAACCTAACCCTACCCAACCTTAACCCAACCCAACCTTAACCTAACCCTACCCTACCCTACCCAACCTTAACCTAACCCTACCCTACCCTACCTAACCCTAACCCTACCCTACCCAACCTTAACCTAACCCTAACTCTACCCAACCTTAACCTAACCCTACCCTACCTAACCCTACCCAACCTTAACCTAACCCTAACCCTACCCAACCTTAACCTAACCCTAACCCCACCCAAACTTAACCTAACCCTACCCAACCTAACCCTAAACCTAACCCTACCCAACCTAACCCTAACCCTACCCACGCTATGTGGTTACACTACACTATGTAGTTACACTATGTAGTTACACTATGTAGTTACGCTATGTGTTTACACTATGTAGTTACACTATGTGTTTACACTATGTAGTTGCACTATGTAGTTGCACTATGTAGTTGCACTATGTAGTTACACTACACTATGTAGTTACACTATGTAGTTGCACTATGTAGTTACACTACACTATGTACTTACACTATGTAGTTACACTATGTGCTTACACTATGTAGTTACACTATGTAGTTACACTCTGTGTTTACACTATGTAGTTACACTATGTGTTTACACTATGTGTTTACACTATGTAGTTACACTATGTGTTTACACTATGTGTTTACACTATGTAGTTACACTCTGTGTTTACACTATGTAGTTACACTCTGTGTTTACACTATGTAGTTACACTCTGTGTTTACACTATGTAGTTACACTCTGTGTTTACACTATGTAGTTACACTATGTGGTTACACTATGTAGTTACACTACGTAGTTACACTATGTAGTTACACTATGTAGTTACACAATGTGGTTACACTACACTATGTAGTTACACTATGTGGTTACACTATGTAGTTACACTATGTAGTTACACTATGTAGTTACACTCTCTCTCTCTGTCTCTCTCCACTCTCTCTGTCTCTCTCTCTCTCCCTCTCTCGCTCTCATTCTTTCTCTCTCTCTCTGTCTCTCTCTCTGTCTCTCTCTCTCTGTCTCTCTCTCTCTGTCTCTCTCCACTCTCTCTGTCTCTCTCTCTCTCTGTCTCTCTCTCTCTCTCTCTCTCTCTCTCTCTCTCTCTGTCTCTCCCTCTCTCCCCCTCATCTTTATTATTTTGGAACTTTTGTGAGTACTGTTTACTGTTCATTTTCATTGTTTATTTGACTTTTGTTTACTATCTATTTCACTTGCTTTGGCAATAAATCCAGGGAGAGAGTGAGGGAGAAAGGGAGAGAGGGAGATTTCAGATGTCATATTATGTCTATATACAGTGTTGCAACAATGTGCAAATAGCTCAAGTACACAAGGGAAAATAAATAAACATCTCTCTCTCTCTCTCCATAGGAAATCATTGGAGGTACCTGGGCAATACAGAGAGGAGGGAGAGTTTGTCATCCCAGGCTACGGCTACTTCATCAGAGGGGCCCAGACCACCTTCGATGGAGTTCTCAGGTCTGTAGACTGTAGCTGCAGGTCATTCATTGGTCAGTTAGTTAGTTAGTTATTTATCTAGTTAGTTAGTTAGTTAACTAGTTAGTTAGTTAGTTAGTTAGTTAGTTAGTTAGTTACTTAGTTACTTAGTTACTTAGTTAGTTAGTTATCTAACTAGTTAGTTATCTAGCTAGTTAGTTATTTATTTATGTATTTATCTAGTTAGTTAGTTATCTAACTAGTTAGTTATCTAGCTAGTTAGTTAGCTAGTTAGTTAGTTAGTTAGTTAGTTAGTTAGTTAGTTAGTTAGTTAGTTATCTAGCTAGTTGGTTAGTTATCTAGCTAGTTAGTTAGTTAGATATTTATTTATCTAGTTAGTTAGTTATCTAACTAGTTAGTTATCTAGTTAGTTAGTTAGTTATCTAGCCAGTTAGTTAGTTATCTAGTTATCTAGTTATCTAGTTATCATCTAGTTAGTTAGTTAGTTAGTTAGTTAGTTAGTTAGTTAGTTAGTTAGCTAGTTAGCTAGTTAGTTAGTTAGTTATCTAGCTAGTTAGTTCGTTAGTTAGTTATTTATCTAGTTAGTTAGTTATTTAGTTAGTTAGCTAGCTAGCTATCTAGTTAGTTAGTTATCTAGCTAGGTATCTAGTTAGTTAGTTAGTTAGTTAGTTAGTTAGTTAGTTAGTTATCTAGTTCGTTAGTTATCTAGCTAGTTAGTTCGTTAGTTAGTTATTTATCTAGTTAGTTAGTTATCTAGCTAGTTAGTTAATTAGTTTGTTATTTATCTAGTTAGTTAGTTATTTAGTTAGTTAGCTAGCTAGCTATCTAGTTAGTTAGTTATCTAGCTAGGTAGTTAGTTAGTTATCTAGTTAGTTAGTTATCTAGTTAGTTAGTTAGTTAGTTAGTTAGTTAGTTAGTTAGTTAGTTAGTTAGTTAGTTAGTTATCTAGCTAGTTAGTTAGTTAGTTAGTTAGTTATCTAGTTAGTTAGTTAGTTAGCTAGTTATCTAGCTACTTATCTAGCTAGTTAGTTAGTCAGTCAGTCAGTCAGTCAGTCAGTCAGTCAGTCAGTCAGTCAGTCAGTCAGTCAAGGGGCCCAGTACTCCAGTCTGTAGTAGCTGGAGTTTGGAGTGGCTCCTTCCAACTCGTGTCTGGTATTACATTGTAGTTACATGGTAGTTGCATTGCAGTAGCTTGGAATGGTAGTATTTTTAATCTTCTCTCTTTACCCTAAAAAAATAAAGTATGTCTACTCCATCACTTGATGAAGTCCAAAACGTTTCATGGCTTCAGGAGGGAGGACTGAAATAGTAGTCCATTTATACCACTGAAGCGGGGCGAAGCCATCTCATATCTCAGCCTGACGTTTCATAGCAGTATATATCCATCCATCCACTCACTGTGGAAACAGCCTGTCATTCACCTCCATCCATCCACTCACTGTGGAAACAGCCTGTCATTCACCTCCATCCATCCACTCACTGTGGAAACAGCCTGTCATTCACCTCCATCCATCCACTCACTGTGGAAACAGCCTGTCATTTACCTCCATCCATCCACTCACTGTGGAAACAGCCTGTCATTCACCTCCATCCATCCACTCACTGTGGAAACAGCCTGTCATTCACCTCCATCCATCCACTCACTGTGGAAACAGCCTGTCATTCACCTCCATCCATCCACTCACTGTGGAAACAGCCTGTCATTTACCTCCATCCATCCACTCACTGTGGAAACAGCCTGTCATTCACCTCCATCCATCCACTCACTGTGGAAACAGCCTGTCATTCACCTCCATCCATCCACTCACTGTGGAAACAGCCTGTCATTCACTGTCTGTCTGTCTGTCTGTCTGTCTGTCTGTCTGTCTGTCTGTCTGTCTGTCTGTCTGTCTGTCTGTCTGTCTGTCTGTCTGTCTGTTTGCCTGTCTGATAACCTTCTTCTCTCTTTTTGTTTGTTGCAGAGATCGGCAGTGGAAGTACATTGTGTGCAGAATGACCGATTTCGACTGTGAATTTGAGAATTTATAGACGTACATTCAGACTCAGTAAACAAGGCGAGATGGCCACTGGTGTTTGGCGAAGAGAGTCTCGCGTGCGACAAACCGCTGTTCTACTACCATCAGCCAAGCAGATGCTTCCCTCTACATGAATTTGTCTTTCACTTCAACCACTAAAGTACGACGACACAAATCCACAATAGCAACAGATCCCCAGAATCATTAAGTCCAATATTCACATCCCCTCCTAGTATCATTAACTCCAATATTCACATCCCCTCCCAGAATCATTAAGTCCAATATTCACATCCCCTCCTAGAATCATTAAGTCCAATATTCACATCCCCTCCTAGAATCATTAAGTCCAATATTCACATCCCCTCCTAGTATCATTAAGTCCAATATTCACATCCCCTCCTAGAATCATTAAGTCCAATATTCACATCCCCTCCTAGAATCATTAAGTCCAATATTCACATCCCCTCCTAGAATCATTAAGTCCAATATTCACATCCCCTCCTAGAATCATTAAGTCCATTATTCACATCCCCTCCTAGAATCATTAAGTCCAATATTCACATCCCCTCCTAGTATCATTAAGTCCAATATTCACATCCCCTCCCAGTATCATTAAGTCCATTATTCACATCCCCTCCTAGAATCATTAAGTCCAATATTCACATCCCCTCCCAGAATCATTAAGTCCAATATTCACATCCCCTCACAGAATCATTAAGTCCAATATTCACATCCCCTCCCAGAATCATTAAGTCCAATATTCACATCCCCTCACAGAATCATTAAGTCCAATATTCACATCCCCTCCCAGTATCATTAAGTCCAATATTCACATCCCCTCCCAGAATCATTAAGTTCAATATTCACATCCCTTCCCAGAATCATTAAGTCCATTATTCACATCCCCTCCTAGAATCATTAAGTCCAATATTCACATCCCCTCCCAGAATCATTAAGTCCAATATTCACATCCCCTCCTAGAATCATTAAGTCCAATATTCACATCCCCTCCTAGAATCATTAAGTCCAATATTCACATCCCCTCCTAGAATCATTAAGTATAATTTATTCACATCCCCTCCTAGAATCATTAAGTCCAATATTCACATCCCCTCCCAGAATCATTAAGTCCAATATTCACATCCCCTCCCAGAATCATTAAGTCCAATATTCACATCCTCTCCTAGAATCATTAAGTATAATTTATTCCCATCCCCTCCTAGAATCATTAAGTCCAATATTCACATCCCCTCCTAGAATCATTAAGTCCAATATTCACATCCCCTCCTAGAATCATTAAGTCCAATATTCACATCCCCTCCTAGAATCATTAAGTATAATTTATTCACATCCCCTCCTAGAATCATTAAGTCCAATATTCACATCCCCTCCCAGAATCATTAGGTCCAATATTCACATCCCTTCCCAGAATCATTAAGTCCAATATTCACGTCCCTTCTCAGAATCATTAAGTCCATTATTCACATCCCCTCCTAGAATCATTAAGTCCAATATTCACATCCCCTCCCAGAATCATTAAGTCCAATATTCACATCCCCTCCTAGAATCATTAAGTCCAATATTCACATCCCCTCCTAGAATCATTAAGTATAATTTATTCACATCCCCTCCCAGAATCATTAAGTCCAATATTCACATCCCCTCACAGAATCATTAAGTCCAATATTCACATCCCCTCCCAGAATCATTAAGTCCAATATTCACATCCCCTCCCAGAATCATTAAGTCCAATATTCACATCCCTTCCCAGAATCATTAAGTTCATTATTCACATCCCCTCCTAGAATCATTAAGTCCAATATTCACATCCCTTCCCAGAATCATTAAGTTCATTATTCACATCCCCTCCTAGAATCATTAAGTCCAATATTCACATCCCCTCCTAGAATCATTAAGTATAATTTATTCACATCCCCTCCTAGAATCATTAAGTCCAATATTCACATCCCCTCCCAGAATCATTAAGTCCAATATTCACATCCCCTCCCAGAATCATTAAGTCCATTATTCACATCCCGTCCTAGAATCATTAAGTATAATTTATTCACATCCCCTCCTAGTATCATTAAGTCCAATATTCACATCCCCTCCTAGAATCATTAAGTTCATTATTCACATCCCCTCCTAGAATCATTAAGTCCATTTATTCACATCCCCTCCCAGAATCATTAAGTCAAATATTCACATCCCCTCCCAGAATCATTAAGTCCATTATTCACATCCCCTCCTAGAATCATTAAGTATAATTTATTCACATCCCCTCCTAGTATCATTAAGTCCAATATTCACATCCCCTCCTAGAATCATTAAGTTCATTATTCACATCCCCTCCTAGAATCATTAAGTCCATTTATTCACATCCCCTCCCAGAATCATTAAGTCCAATATTCACATCCCCTCCTAGAATCATTAAGTCCAATATTCACATCCCCTCCTAGAATCATTAAGTCCATTATTCACATCCCCTCCTAGTATCATTAAGTCCAATATTCACATCCCCTCCTAGAATCATTAAGTCCAATATTCACATCCCCTCCTAGAATCATTAAGTCCAATATTCACATCCCCTCCTAGAATCATTAAGTATAATTTATTCACATCCCCTCCTAGAATCATTAAGTCCAAAATTCACATCCCCTCCCAGAATCATTAAGTCCAATATTCACATCCCCTCCTAGAATCATTAAGTCCAATATTCACATCCCCTCCTAGAATCATTAAGTATAATTTATTCACATCCCCTCCCAGAATCATTAAGTCCAATATTCACATCCCCTCACAGAATCATTAAGTCCAATATTCACATCCCCTCCCAGAATCATTAAGTCCAATATTCACATCCCCTCCCAGAATCATTAAGTCCAATATTCACATCCCTTCCCAGAATCATTAAGTCCATTATTCACATCCCCTCCTAGAATCATTATGTCCAATATTCACATCCCCTCCCAGAATCATTAAGTCCAATATTCACATCCCCTCCTAGAATCATTAAGTCCAATATTCACATCCCCTCCTAAAATCATTAAGTATAATTTATTCACATCCCCTCCTAGAATCATTAAGTCCAATATTCACATCCCCTCCCAGAATCATTAAGTCCAATATTCACATCCCCTCCCAGAATCATTAAGTCCATTATTCACATCCCCTCCTAGAATCATTAAGTATAATTTATTCACATCCCCTCCTAGTATCATTAAGTCCAATATTCACATCCCCTCCTAGAATCATTAAGTTCATTATTCACATCCCCTCCTAGAATCATTAAGTCCATTTATTCACATCCCCTCCCAGAATCATTAAGTCCAATATTCACATCCCCTCCTAGAATCATTAAGTCGAATATTCACATCCCCTCCCAGAATCATTAAGTCCAATATTCACATCCCCTCCCAGAATCATTAAGTCCAATATTCACATCCCCTCCTAGAATCATTAAGTCCATTATTCACATCCCCTCCTAGTATCATTAAGTCCAATATTCACATCCCCTCCTAGAATCATTAAGTCCAATATTCACATCCCCTCCTAGAATCATTAAGTCCAATATTCACATCCCCTCCCAGAATCATTAAGTCCAATATTCACATCCCCTCCTAGTATCATTAAGTCCAATATTCACAACCCCTCCTAGAATCATTAAGTCCAATATTCACATCCCCTCCTAGAATCATTAAGTCCATTATTCACATCCCCTCCTAGTATCATTAAGTTCAATATTCACATCCCCTCCCAGAATCATTAAGTCCAATATTCACATCCCCTCCCAGTATCATTAAGTCCAATATTCACATCCCCTCCCAGTATCATTAAGTCCAATATTCACATCCCCTCCTAGAATCATTAAGTCCAATATTCACATCCCCTCCTAGAATCATTAAGTCCAATATTCACATCCCCTCCTAGAATCATTAAGTCCAATATTCACATCCCTCCTAGAATCATTAAGTATCATTTATTCATCCTTGTTAATGACATATCACTGTTTACTATTAATATTGCATTATCCTTGATTCTTGATAATAACCATGCTTGTATTATTTTTTTGGGATGAATGTAATCTTAAGTTTTAGATGTCAAATCACTTATCTTTATATCTATCATAGCACCATAGCAATATAAATAAAATGTCTGTGTACAGCACTTAGCCTACTTTTCCAAATGTAAACGATCCAAGTAATGTCTCTACTTGTTATGATCAATAAAAGTCCAATGGTTGAACGATAACAGAGTATCAGAGTGTATCAGTTTGGGTTCAGTTGGTAGGTCACGGTTCAGTTGGTTGGTCACGGTTCAGTTGGTAGAGCAGTGTTCAGTTGGTAGAGCACGGTTCAGTTGGTAGGTCACGGTTCAGTTGGTAGGTCACGGTTCAGTTGGTAGGTCACGGTTCAGTTGGTAGGTCACGGTTCAGTTGGATGGTTCAGTTGGTAGGTCACGGTTCAGTTGGATGGTTCAGTTGGTAGGTCACGGTTCAGTTGGTAGAGCACGGTTCAGTTGGTAGGTCACGGTTCAGTTGGTAGGTCACGGTTCTGTTGGTAGGTCACGGTTCAGTTGGATGGTTCAGTTGGTAGGTCACGGTTCAGTTGGTAGAGCACGGTTCAGTTGGTAGGTCACGGTTCAGTTGGTAGGTCACGGTTCGTTTGCAGCACCAGGGTTGTGGGTTTGATTCCTATGGGGGTGACCCCATGCATTCCCTACTCTAAATCACTCTGGATAAGAGTGTCTGCTAAGTGACTAAAATGAACAATGAGATGTTAGACCACAGGGTGAACCAGGGAAGAGGACTGGAGAGGAGAGTGTATCCATGTTGTGATGTCAGACCACAGGATGAACCACAGACTCCAACACTGCAAGATGAAGGCAGCTCTGAGCAGCACATTAACTGCCGTAGATATACAGTGCCTTCGGAAAGTGTTCCGACCCCTCGACTTTTCCCCATATTTTGTTACGTTACAGCCTTATTCTAAAATGGATTAAATACATGTTTTTCCTCAGCAATCTACACACAATACTCCATAATTACAAAGCGAAAAACAGGGTTTTAGAAATGTTTGCAAAAAAAAACTAAAAACTAACAGAAATACCTTATTTACATAAGTATTCAGACCATTTGCTATGAGACTCAAAATGTAGCTCAGGTGCATCCTGTTTCCATTGATCATCCTTGAGATGTTTCTACAACTTGATGTCTGCAGCATTGAAGGTCCCCAAGAACACAGTGGCCTCCATCATTTTTAAATGGAAGATGTTTGGAACCACCAAGACTCTTCCTAGAGCTGGCCGCACGGCCAAACTGAGCAATCGGGGGATAAGGGCCTTGGTAAGGGAGGTGACCAAGAACCCGATGGTCACTCTGACAGAGCTCCAGAGTTCCTCTGTGGAGATGGGAGAACATTCCAGAAGGACAACCATCTCTGCAGCACTCCACCAATCAGGCCTTTATGGTAGAGTGGCCAGACGGAAGCCACTCCTCAGTAAAAGGCACATGACAGCCCACTTGGAGTTTGCCAAAAGGCACCTAAAGACTCTCAGACCATGAGAAACAAGATTCTCTTGTCTGATGAAACCAAGGTTGAAGTCTTCAGCCTGAATGCCAAGCGTCACGTCTGGAGGAAACCTGGCACCATCCCTACAGTGAAGCACGGTGATGGTATCATCATGCTGTGGGGATGTTTTTCAGCAGCAGGGATGGGTGAACGGAGCAAAGAACAGAGAGATCCTTGATGAAAACCTGCTCAGGACCTCAGACTGGGGCGAAGGTTCACCTTCCAACAGGACAACAACCCTAAGCACACAGCCAAGACAAAGCAGGAGTGGCTTCAGGACAAGTCTTTGAATGTCCTTGAGTGGCCCAGCCAGAGCCCGGACTTGAACCCGATCAAACATCTCTGGAGAGACCTGAAAATACCTGTGCAGCAACGCTCCCCATCCAACCTGACAGAGCTTGAGAGGATCTGCAGAGAAGGGTGGGAGAAACTCCACAAATACAGGTGTGCCAAGCTTGTAGTGTCATACTCAAGAAGACGCGAGTCTATAATCACTGCCAGTATCTATAAATAATCTACACCTGGAGACAGTATCTATAAATAATCTGACCTGGAGACAGTATCTATAAATAATCTAGACCTGGAGACAGTATCTATAAATAATCTGACCTGGAGACAGTATGTATAAATAATCTGAACTGGAGACAGTATCTATAAATAATCTGAACTGGAGACAGTATCTATAAATAATCTGAACTGGAGACAGTATCTATAAATAATCTGAACTGGAGACAGTATCTATAAATAATCTTGACCTGGAGACAGTATCTATAAATAATCTGAACTGGAGACAGTATATATAAATAATCTAGACCTGGAGACAGTATCTATAAATAATCTGAACTGGAGACAGTATCTATAAATAATCTGAACCGGAGACAGTATCTATAAATATTCTGAACTGGAGACAGTATCTATAAATAATCTAGACCTGGAGACAGTATCTATAAATAATCTAGACCTGGAGACAGTATCTATAAATAATCTGAACTGGAGACAGTATCTATAAATAATCTGAACTGGAGACAGTATCTATAAATAATCTGAACTGGAGACAGTATCTATAAATAATCTGACCTGGAGACAGTATCTATAAATAATCTAGACCTGGAGACAGTATCTATAAATAATCTGAACTGGAGACAGTATCTATAAATAATCTGAACTGGAGACAGTATCTATAAATAATCTGAACTGGAGACAGTATCTATAAATAATCTGAACTGGAGACAGTATCTATAAATAATCTGACCTGGAGACAGTATCTATAAATAATCTGACCTGGAGACAGTATCTATAAATAATCTGAACTGGAGACAGTATCTATAAATCATCTGAACTGGAGACAGTATCTATAAATAATCTGACCTGGAGACAGTATCTATAAATAATCTACACCTGGAGACAGTATCTATAAATAATCTACACCTGGAGACAGTATCTATAAATAATCTGAACTGGAGACAGTATCTATAAATAATCTGAACTGGAGACAGTATCTATAAATAATCTGAACTGGAGACAGTATCTATAAATAATCTGAACTGGAGACAGTATCTATAAATAATCTGAACTGGAGACAGTATCTATAAATAATCTACACCTGGAGACAGTATCTATAAATAATCTGAACTGGAGACAGTATCTATAAATAATCTGACCTGGAGACAGTATCTATAAATAATCTGAACTGGAGACAGTATCTATAAATAATCTGAACTGGAGACAGTATCTATAAATAATCTGAACTGGAGACAGTATCTATAAATAATCTGAACTGGAGACAGTATCTATAAATAATCTGACCTGGAGACAGTATCTATAAATAATCTTAACTGGAGACAGTATCTATAAATAATCTGAACTGGAGACAGTATCTATAAATAATCTTAACTGGAGACAGTATCTATAAATAATCTAGACCTGGAGACAGTATCTATAAATAATCTGAACTGGAGACAGTATCTATAAATAATCTGAACTGGAGACAGTATCTATAAATAATCTACACCTGGAGACAGTATCTATAAATAATCTGAACTGGAGACAGTATCTATAAATAATCTACACCTGGAGACATTTACATTTACATTTTAGTCATTTAGCAGACGCTCTTATCCAGAGCAATTTACAGTAGTGAATGCATACATTTCATACATTTTTTTCTCCGTACTGGCCCCCCGTGGGAATCGAACTCGATTAGTGTCGGTGGCGGCTCTGGTACGGGACGAAGTACCCGCTCATCCCGCGGATCCGCCAGCATCAGGGCGGCTCTGGTGTGGAACGAAGAACCCACTCAGCTCGTGGATCCACCATCTTTGGTGGCGGCTCTGGTGCGGGCCGAAGAAACCGCTCATCCCGCGGATCCAGCCATGGACCCAGGCTGAACACTGTGCCTGGACTGGATCTCGATGCCGAGGAAGGCTCCTGCCATGGAGTGGGACTGGACGCCGTGTTTGAACTGGGCATCGGCGCAGAGGAGAACTCCTGCCATGGAGCTGGACTGGACGCCGTGTTTGGAAGCTCCGGACCGTTGACCGTTGCCTGCGGTTCTGGACCGTGGACCGTCGCCGGAGGTTCCAGACCGTGGACCGTGGACCGTCGCCGGAGGTTCCGGACCGTGTACCGTCGCCGGAGGTTCCGGACCGTGGAGCGTTGCCGGAGGTTCCGGACCGTGGACCGTCACCGGAGGTTTCGGGTTGTGGACCGTCTCAGGAGGTTCCGGACTGTAGACCGTCTCAGGAGGTTCCGGACTGTAGACCGTCTCCGGAGGTTCCGGACTGTAGACCGTCTCAGGAGGTTCCAGACCGTGGACCGTGGACCGTCACCGGAGGTTCCGGACTGTAGACCGTCTCAGGAGGTTCCGGACTGTAGACCGTCTTAGGAGGTTCCGGACTGTAGACCGTCTCAGGAGGTTCCGGACTGTAGACTGTCTTAGGAGGTTCCGGACTGTAGACCGTCTCAGGAGGTTCCGGACTGTAGACCGTCTTAGGAGGTTCCGGACATCCACTGTACATCAAAAAACCTTTAATAAGCAATGAGGCTGATGCAACAGATCACAACGTTTAGCTTAAAATGTTGATCAACTATCAGGCTATTTATTCACATTATAAGTGCAGTAATGCGTACCTGGCAGTGGGCTATAACCGCAAATGTTCCCAAATTGCAATTAGAGGGAAAACACTGTTCTCAAAAGTGCAAGTGCAAATGCCAGCGGTTTCATATGACAGAGATGAAAACATCCTTCAGAAATGTAGAGAGGGAAGATTCAACAACAAGCATGAGTTGTTAATATGGGTTGTTATTATGCGTTGTTAATATGGGTTGTTATTATGGGTTATTAATATGGGTGGTTATTATGGGTTGTTAATATGGGTTGTTATTATGGGTTGTTAATATGGGTGGTTAATATGGGTGGTTATTATGGGTTGTTAATATGGGTTGTTATTATGGGTTATTAATACGAGTTATTAATATGGGAGGTTAATAGGGGTTATTAATATGGGTGGTTAATATGGGTTGCTATTATGGTTTGTTAATATGGGTTGTTAATATGGGTGGTTGATATGGGTTGTTAATATGGGTTGTTCATATGGGTGGTTTTATGGGTTGTTAATATGGGTGGTTTTTTGGATTGTTAATATGGGTTGTTAATATGGGTGGTTTTATGGGTTGTTAATATGAGTGGTTAATATGGGTTGTTATTATGGGTGGTTAATATGGGTTGTTATTATGGGTGGTTATTATGGGTTGTTAATATGAGTTGTTAATATGGGTGGTTAAATAGGCCATGGTGGCAAAGTAATTACAATATAGCAATTAAACACGGGAATGGTAGATGTGCAGAAGATGAATGTGCAAGTAGAGAAACTGGGGTGCAAATGAGCAAAATAAATAAATAAATACAGTATGGGGATGAGGTAGTTGGATGGGCTGTTTACAGATGGGCTATGTACAGGTGCAGTGATCTGTGAGCTGCTCTGACAGCTGGTGCTTAAAGTTAGTGAGGGAGATATGAGTCTCCAACTTCAGAGATTTTTGCAGTTCGTTCCAGTCATTGGCAGCAGAGAACTGGAAGGAGAGGCGGCCAAAGGAGGAATTGGCTTTGGGGGTGACCAGAGAGATATACCTGCTGGAGCGCGTGCTACAGGTGGGTGCTGCTATGGTGATATGGGTTGGTGATATGGGTTGTTATTATGGGTGGTTAACATGGGTGGTTAATATGGGTGGTTAATATGACTAGGATTGTGTCATTGGCTGCTGGAAAACGAAAGAAAGTTGAGAACATGAGAGAAATACTGGTTTCAATGGCATTTATAAAAGTGTTTATAAAATAATAAATCCACTTAACATCGCTATGGTTGGAACATGGTGACACATGCCTCAAAAAACAAAAAACGTGGAATTAATTTAAGTCAACATCTAAGTATTAAGTATTTTTACATAAATTGTTGAATGTGTATGAGCTACAGGAGGACGGGCTCATTGCAATGGCTGGAATGGAGTAAATGTTTGGTGGTAGAATGGCATCAAACACCATGGAAACCGTGTGTTTGATGTATTTGATACCATTCCACGGATTCCGCTCCAGCCATTACCACGAGCCCATCCTCCCAAGTTAAGTTGCCACCAACCTCCTGTGTACCAAACACATGGAATCAATTTGTTTCACAATGTGTTTCCATCGATTCCATTCCAGCCATTACAGTGAGTCCCTTAATTCCAGTCTGGTCCCAGATCTGTTTGTGCTGTCTTGCCAACTGCAGATCAGTGACCAGGCTAACAATGTTTCCATAGATGGGACAATTTATATTATTTATATTTTTTATTTAACTAGGCAAGTCAGTTATATAAAGTGCAGTGAATTAACTTAATGAGGACAGAGCCAGCAGGAATTAAGAGCCAACGGGACAAAATACATTTAATAGTTCTGGTAAGTTCCAGAATCTTCCAGTTAACAGTGTGGTTACGTCTCAAATGCCATCCTATTCCCTGTATAGTGCACCATCAGCCCGTGTCAAAAGTAGTGCACTACACAGGGAATAGGGTACCGTTTGGGACGCATGCTATGTGAACAAAACAATGACCGGGTGTTGTAGTCACCTCTCCATTCTGCTATCTACATCACAGGCCATAAACCTCTCATTCATTCTGCTACACTACCCGGGAATCCACCAATGAAGAAGCCAGCGGTAATAATGACGCTATTGTTTGTGGTCTCTACCAGCAGGGAAGGAGAGGGAGAGGGAGAGAGAGAGAAACACAGTCACGGTACAGTCACAGTAGGCTGGTTCTGCTCTGCTCTGTTCTATAA
This sequence comes from Salmo salar, assembly GCF_965601325.2. Classification (NCBI taxonomy): domain Eukaryota; kingdom Metazoa; phylum Chordata; class Actinopteri; order Salmoniformes; family Salmonidae; genus Salmo; species Salmo salar. The sequence continues at coordinate 59,081,492 of NC_138306.1, read as the reverse complement.
AAACACAGTCACGGTAGGCTGGTTCTGTTCTGCCCTGTTCTATAAAAACACAGTCACAGTACAGTCACGGTAGGCTGGTTCTGTTCTGCTCTGTTCTGCTCTGTTCTATAAAAACACAGTCACAGTACAGTCACGGTAGGCTGGTTCTGTTCTACTCTGTTCTATAAAAACACAGTCACAGTACAGTCACGGTAGGCTGGTTCTGCTCTGCTCTGTTCTATAAAAACACAGTCACAGTAGGCTGGTTCTGCTCTGCTCTGTTCTATAAAAACACAGTCACGGTAGGCTGGTTCTGTTCTGCCCTGTTCTATAAAAACACAGTCACAGTACAGTCACGGTAGGCTGGTTCTGTTCTGCTCTGTTCTGCTCTGTTCTATAAAAACACAGTCACAGTACAGTCACGGTAGACTGGTTCTGTTCTACTCTGTTCTATAAAAACACAGTCACAGTACAGTCACGGTAGGCTGGTTCTGCTCTGCTCTGTTCTGCTCTGTTCTATAAAAACACAGTCACAGTACAGTCACGGTAGGCTGGTTCTGCTCTTCCCTGTTCTATAAAAACACAGTCACAGTACAGTCACGGTAGGCTGGTTCTGTTCTGCCCTGTTCTATAAAAACACAGTCACGGTACAGTCACGGTAGGCTGGTTCTGTTCTGCTCTGTTCTATAAAAACACAGTCACAGTACAGTCACGGTAGGCTGGTTCTGTTCTGCTCTGTTCTATAAAAACACAGTCACGGTAGGCTGGTTCTGCTCTGCTCTGTTCTATAAAAACACAGTCACAGTAGGCTGGTTCTGTTCTACTCTGTTCTATAAAAACACAGTCACAGTAGGCTGGTTCTGTTCTACTCTGTTCTATAAAAACACAGTCACAGTAGACCTATAATGGATGTGTCTGTGACTCCGATAGGAACAAATGAAGATGGAGATTGTGATTGGGTGTTGAGATGAATAACCCACTGTGATTGGGTGTTGAGATGAATAACCCACTGTGATTGGGTGTTGAGATGAATAACCCACTGTGATTGGGTGTTGAGATGAATAACCCACTGTGATTGGGTGTTGAGATGAATAACCCACTGTGATTGGGTGTTGAGATGAATAACCCACTGTGATTGGGTGTTGAGATGAATAACGCACTGTGATTGGGTGTTGAGATGAATAACCCACTGTGATTGGGTGTTGAGATGAATAACCCACTGTGATTGGGTGTTGAGATGAATAACGCACTGTGATTGGGTGTTGAGATGAATAACCCACTGTGATTGGGTGTTGAGATGAATAACCCACTGTGATTGGGTGTTGAGATGAATAACCCACTGTGATTGGGTGTTGAGATGAATAACCCACTGTGATTGGGTGTTGAGATGAATAACCCACTGTGATTGGGTGTTGAGATGAATAACCCACTGTGATTGGGTGTTGAGATGAATAACCCACTGTGATTGGGTGTTGAGATGAATAACCCACTGTGATTGGGTGTTGAGATGAATAACCACTGTGATTGGGTGTTGAGATGAATAACCCACTAGGTTCTATGGGATCCTATTCATTCAGAGCCCTGGGAAGAAAAAGATGTCTGTCTGCAGTAAGGACAAACACAGCTGGGAAATAGACAGAGAGGAGATTGCCTTATCTTTCATTGCCTCTCCTGGATCTCTTTCCACTCTGTTCTGCTCTGTTCAGCCTGGTTCTGCTCTGTTCTGTTCTGTTCAGCCTGGTTCTGCTCTGTTCTGCTCTGTTCAGCCTGGTTCTGCTCTGTTCTGTTCTGTTCTGCTCTGTTCTGTTCAGCCTGGTTCTGCTTTGTTCTGTTCTGCCTGGTTCTGTTCTGTTCTGCTGTTCTCTCCTCTCCTTCGTTCTGCTCTGTCGGGGTCATGGTCAGTGATATGGAGCTGAGTAGGGCTGCCTTGGTGCTGGAGTAGTTTTCCATCACACACACACACACACACACACACACACACACACACACACACACACACACACACACACACACACACACACACACACACACACACACACACACACACACACACACACACACACACACACTCATACAAACACTGAAGGAAAGATGGAGCCATACTTTGCTCTTTTCTGATAATTTTGGCCTTTATTTGTACTTTATTTTCACTAAAATGTATCCACTATCATTTCTTACAACCAACAATAACTATTGAACATTAGATCGGCAGTTACTTACCTCAATTCCAGCTTCAACTGCTCACTGGGGCTTTACCTCCTCTGTCACCCACCATAGAGGCTGTCAAATGGGACCCTATTCCCTAATATATTGCACTGATATTGACCCAGAGCCTGTAAGGCACTGTATAGGGAATAGGGTGCAATTTGGAACCTGGACAATAACTCACACAGGACAGGAGAAATGTAACGCACCTCTGAGTTGAAGAGAAGTTGAGCGGCCGAGTTTTTTTTGTTTGTTTGTTTGTTTGTTGTGTCAATAAATGTGAGTAGAATCACGATGCTCTTGCTGTGGAGCTGGCATCCCTCCAGCTTCCTGCTACTTCCTGCTTCCTGTCAGCCAGGCAACAATACAAAACTGTCCTCCTCTTCTTCGTCATGTTGTGTGTGACAGATGTACTAATCAGCTGGCAGAGAAACCTCAAGGTTAAAGGACTACTTTCCTCCGTCCAACGGACTGTAGTGTGGATGTCATTTAGGGCCCCTTAGTAAGACATACATGTAATCTACTGTGTAAAAGTTAAAGACTCTTGGAAATGTCATGAGTACAGTAAACACAGTGATGATTGTGTCAACAGACATACTGCTGGGCAGTATGTGGACGCGTGGTATAAACAAATACTACCAATACAAAGACTGAAGGACCAATAGGAGCACTGTCCTGCTAGAGGGATAGTTCCCCTATAGACCAAAGGACCAATAGGAGCACTGTCCTGCTAGAGGGATAGTTCCCCTATAGACCAAAGGACCAATAGGAGCACTGTCCTGCTAGAGGGATAGTTCCCCTATAGACCAAAGGACCAATAGGAACACTGTCCTGCTAGAGGGATAGTTCCCCTATAGACCAAAGGACCAATAGGAACACTGTCCTGCTAGAGGGATAGTTCCCCTATAGACCAAAGGACCAATAGGAACACTGTCCTGCTAGAGGGATAGTTCCCCTATAGACCAAAGGACGAATAGGAACACTGTCCTGCTAGAGGGATACTTCCCCTATAGACCAAAGGACCAATAGGAGCACTGTCCTGCTAGAGGGATAGTTCCCCTATAGACCAAAGGACCAATAGGAACACTGTCCTGCTAGAGGGATAGTTCCCCTATAGACCAAAGGACCAATATGAACACTGTCCTGCTAGAGGGATACTTCCCCTATAGACCAAAGGACCAATAGGAACACTGTCCTGCTAGAGGGACAGGTCTTCTAACCATCACATTTCAAGGTTGGACTATAGGGGGACATTACCTTTTTGTTGGTCCTTTCTTCATCCTCAATATAAATGAATTTGGTAAAAGCTGACAGGAATCCCTGTGACATTAGTGTTTCTTCATACATTATATAGTCCTACAGCTCTCAGGAGCTATATGTGGCCTTTGTTTGTAAGTGCTTGTGTGTGCGTACATGCCTGTGGTTTAGGGCCTGTATGTGTGAACTGACCACATAGAGAACGTGACAGTCAGAGATAGGGGGGGGGGACACACAGACAGACAACAGGACTGTTGTTAGATGAGGATAGCTGGGATACGGTCCATCAGAAAACAGCGATGTGATGAGTCACCCAGGGCTGTTGCCCAGCAACCCCCTTCAGAGGTGGAGGCTGTTCAATTATCTCTTCCAGACAGAACGGAGAGCGCTGCCCAGACCAGACAGAGGGGAGGAGGGGAGGAGAGACAAGGGGGGGGAGGCGAGCAGAGGAGGGGAGGAGAGGAGGAGGGGAGGAGAGAAGAGGGGAGGAGAGAAGGGGAGAGGAGGAGAGCTGAGCAGAGGAGGAGAGGAGGGGAGGAGAGAAGAGGAGAAGAGGAAGAGAGAAGAGGAGAGCTGAGCAGAGGAGGAGAGGAGGAGAGAAGGGGAGGAGAGAAGAGGAGGAGAGGAGAGGAGGAGAGCCGAGCAGAGGAGAGTGGAGAGGAGGGGAGGAGAGGAGGAGAGAAGAGAAGAGGAGGAGAGGAGGAGGGAAGGAGAGCCGAGCAGAGGAGAGAGGAGGGGAGGAGAGGAGGAGGGGAGGAGAGGAGAGGAGGGGAGGTGGAGAGGAGAGGAGGGGAGGAGAGCCAAGCAGAGGAGGAGGGGAGGAGAGAAGAGGAGGAGAGGAGGAGAGGAGGGGAGGTGGAGAGGAGAGGAGAGGAGAGGAGGGGAGGTGAGGAGGAGAGGTGGAGAGTCAACACACCCAATAATGTCTCTCTAAAAGTCCTCTGTGACTGTGGCTTTTGATTGGCTTCATCTTGATGACAAAGCAATGTCATTGGTTTATTTCATTACCCGTCGACTATTGTACAGCAAGATGCATTTTGGTTTATTCTATTATTTGGATGTGAATGGATATGATTGGATGTGAGTGGATATGATTGGATGTGTATGGATATGATTGGATGTGAATGGATATGATTGGATATGATTGGATGTGATTGGAAGTGATTGGATATGATTGGATGTGATTGGATGTGAATGGATATGATTGGATATGATTGGATGTGATTGGATGTGATTGGATGTGAATAGATATGATTGGATATGATTGAATGTGAATGGATATGATTGGAAGTGATTGGATATGATTGGATGTGATTGGATGTGTATGGATATGATTGGATGTGATTGGATGTGATTGGATGTGAATGGATATGATATGATATGATTGGATGTGAATGGATATGATTGGATGTGAGTGGATATGATTGGATGTGTATGGATATGATTGGATGTGATTGGATGTTAATGGATATGATTGGATATGATTGGATGTGATTGGATGTGAATGGATATGATTGGATATGATTGGATGTGATTGGATGTGAATGGATATGATTGGATATGATTGGATGTGATTCGATGTGAATGGATATGACTGGATATGATTGGATATGATTGGATGTGATTGGATGTGAATGGATATGATTGAATGTGAATGGATATGATTGGAAGTGATTGGATGTGAGTGGATATGATTGGATGTGTATGGATATGATTGGATGTGAATGGATATGATTGGATATGATTGGATGTGTATGGATATGATTGGATATGATTGGATGTGTATGGATATGATTGGATATGATTGGATGTGTATGGATGTGATTGGATGTGTATGGATATGATTAGATATGATTGGATGTGTATGGACATGATTGGACTTAATACACAACAACACACTCAACTGCCGTGAAACATCTTATAAGATCGCATGAAATCTCTTTGCAAAATCAAATCCACCCTTATTCCTTAAACCTGCCTGTAATGCCCTTCCTTGGAGGGCTCCTGGAGGAAACGACGCTTTAGTTAAACTGGTACCTGACAGCCTTCCTTGGAGGGCTCCTGGAGGAAACGACGCTTCAGTTAAACTGGTACCGGACAGCCATCTGGGATCACCGACTGGATCGTGTGGTTGGGACTTGGGAGGAGACCATTGCTGATTCTGAGATGTTGTTGATTATTAGTGGTTTGTTCCAACAAGCATTCATATATATATATATATATATATATATATATATATATATATATATATATATATATATATATATATATATATATATATATATATATTGTCACTGTTTACTCCTTTTCTATCAGGCCATTTAAATATGTAGCCTATGAAAAAGCTAAATGATACTAGAAGATTCATTTGAAATATGAATCATTAGTAAAGCTTTGGGAAAGAGGAAAACAGCTTGGTTTGTTGTCACATTGCGCCATCTTGTGGTCAGAAATGAACATAGCAAGGCGTCGTCAAAGACAGTACGGTAATGAAGACAGGCAGAAACCGCTTCTCCAATAGAAATCCCCGATCACACTTGTAGGCCATGTCATGGTGGCGTCGGCTAGCTAAGAGTCTAACGGTCGTCTCGCCCCGAACTAAGGATCTGCAGGCCGTCAAATCAAACACCCTCCTTCCATATAAAGTTGTTTTGTATGAAAATGAAAACGTGTCAGTTTGTCATTTTCACAAGGTTGGAGTAATAAACTTGGTTAAAGCTTCTCTAGTGTCCGCGAGTTATTTACTCTGGAAAATAAGAACCTAACAGTTGTTACCCGGGAGATCCATTTGAAGTCTCTATAAAAAAAAAAAATCGTGGATGAGGTGAGAGTAACGAGAAGTGGGCTTATTTTGGATTTTCTCTGTGTGTCTATGTGTGTCTAGAAGGAGTGTACTCTACGCCTCATGAAGATATCGGATTGGAATGTATTGTATGTAGGTGTAACGGCTCGTCGTAAGAAGGAGAAGTGGACCAAGGCGCAGCGTGGTAAAATGTTCATGATACTTTATTCAAGAAAACACTCAAACAAGAACAACCAAAAGAAACCCAAAAGGAAAAGCGAACAGTTCTGCTCAGAATGCTAAACAGAAAACAACCTCCAACACAAAACACAGGTGGGAAACCAGGCTGCCCTAAGTATGATTCCCAATCAGAGACAACGATAGACAGCTGCCTCTGATTGGGAACCACACACTCGGCACAAAAAAAAAACAAAGAAACGGAAAACATAGACTTCCCCACCCGAGTCACATCCTGACCTAACCAAACAGAGAATACTAAGGATCTCTACGGTCAGGGCGTGACAGTAAGACTGTGGCGGTCATGACATTTCATCAGCCGGTGATGCCCGGTCTCACGGTAATTGACCGTTAATTAACATAAACACGTTTATTATCTCCTGGCTTCCACGCATGCTGATCTTTGGAACATCTACATTTTAAAAAGTCAAATAAATCCATGTAATATAGCCTAAACCATCACAATAAATCCATGATTTATTTTTAGACAGGTCTAAAGAAACAGGATATGAAAAAAAAAAGTATTCTATTTCAGAAGAACAGAATAGTGTACTCTGTTATCTGGGACAATGGCTTTGGATTCCGTGGCATTATTTTATAGTACGAAGAACACAATTGAACATAGCTGAATAAAATAGCTGCAAAGGATTTGAGGAAGTGTGCACATGCAGCTATTCTGTGTTGAGCGGTTAACGAAGAAACAGGTACTCCTATATACTTCATTTAGAGTTATTTATGTAACTTTAGTTGTGATACAAATGTTGGTTTATATGTTTAGATTTTTAATACATTCTAAGACTGCATGAAAGGCATGAGCTCTGCTTTGTTTATTGTTTCAGGCTGTACACACTTCATCAGTCTCTCATTCACAATTTCACAAGCACTTCATAATGGGTCGAATTTCTCTTTTAGATTCTCAGAACTAATAGCTGACAAAGATGGCAAATACACTACATGGCTAAAAGTATGTGGACTCCTGAGTATATTCTCCCCAGGGTATATTTATTTTGTCACTAGAGTCCCTTGGCTGCACCATTAGAGCTAAGGAGGATATAAATGGAATCACTTTTAGTGATCATGACATAGAAACCAACCTATACCCCGACGATATCTTAGTAACACTGTCAAGTCCCAGGTGTTCGATACCAAGGGTTCTACAGCTCATAAGAGCATTTGGGCTCATGTTCTGGACCTATATCATGATTTATATACTGTTCTGGATATAAAGTGAATAGGAGGGAGACTGGTCTGAAATACCTAGGGGGGAAATATCAGGTCCAACCCACCTTGGTACTGCTCCCTTCATATGGAAACCACAAGGTCTGAAATACCTAGGGGGAAATATCAGGTTACCGATCAATAAGATATTTAACGTAAATGGACCAGGTCTCTTAATGTCATCTCTAATGGTTTCTAGGAGACGGACAGTTCTATCGTTATCACCATGGGGTAAAGGTGACAAAGATGACTATCGTTCCTTATGTCTGCTATGCCACTTCAGTTCCCTCAGGACTGGTTTAAAGAGATACATCGTTTATTTTCTGGCTTTTTGTGGAAAGATTAAAAATATATATATATAATAATTAAACCATAAAAACTTGTCCATGTCAAGAAGCAAGGTGGTCCTCATCTTTATTTGTATTAGTGGTCTTATAATGTCAGATACCCATTGTCATGGCGTTATGAAGTCTTATAATGCTTGATACCTATTGTCATGTGGTTATTAAGTCTTCTAATGTCAGATACCCATTGTCATGGCGTTATAAAGTCTTATAATGCTTGATACCTATTGTCATGTGGTTATTAAGTCTTCTAATGTCAGATACCCATTGTCATGGGGTTATAAAGCCTTATGATGCCGTAATCCCATTGTCATGCCGTTATGAAGTCTTATAATGCGAGATGCCCATTGTCATGCCGTTATAAAGTCTTATAATGTCAGATACCCATTGTCATGGCGTTATGAAGTCTTATAATGCCAGATGCCCATTGCCATGCCGTTATGAAGTCTTATAATGCCAGATACCCATCGTCATGCCGTTATGAAGTCTTATAATGCCAGATACCCATTGTCATGCCGTTATGAAGTCTTATAATGCCAGATACCCATTGTCATGCCGTTATAAAGTCTTATAATGCCAGATACCCATTGTCATGCCGTTATGAAGCCTTATAATGCCAGATACCCATCGTCATGCCGTTATGAAGTCTTATAATGCCATAATCCCATTGTCATGGGTTATACAAATGGGGAATAGTAGGCAGCTGGGAGTGGTTAGGGGAACACATTGTAACAGAACATATCAATTTGATCTCCATATCAATCATTATGGTATTACATCAAGTTCTACTGTAAGATAGATAACCCAGGACAGCGGAGTCAATCACCACCTTCCGGAGACACCTGAAACCCCACCTCTTTAAGGAATACCTGGGATAGGATAAAGTAATCCTTCTAACACCCCCCCCCCCCCCCCCCCCCTTAAAAGATTTAGATGCACTACTGTAAAGTGGTTGTTCCACTGGATATCATAAGGTGAATGCACCAATTTGTAAGTCACTCTGGATAAGAGCGTCTGCTAAACGACGTAAATGTAAATAACCCAATGCTTGAGTTTTCATGTGAAGAGGGGTGCAGCTAATGGGAAAGGAACGGTGTCCGCCTCCTACACGCTGGTTGGCCTCTCCTTCACAAACAGCAACATCTCTATTCCGTTACCTTGGGAACAGGACCTGGGTGTATCTCTTACCGCAGTACAGTGGGATGCAATATGGAAAAACACCAGCAACATCCAACTGTGTAAGGTATAAAATTATTCAGATTAACTTCTTACATAGGGCTTATATAAAACCTCACTTGTTGAAAAACATTTTTTTATCAAAACCTTTCAGATTTGGCATAGGTGCGGTGAGGTTGGTAAACCAAAATCCATCTGTTCTGGAAATGTCCGGCCGTCAAAAGATTTTGGACGTTAGAAGTTGATATCGTATCTGTAATATTGAACGTATGTATTCCATTTTGTCCTGTAGTGTGCTTGCTAGGAAGTAGGGTGGACAATATCCCACCTAGAGCCACGCATCATTGCACTGGCCTTCCTATTGGTCAAACGAACAATACTTATGAATTGGAAACAGTGTAAACCTCTTGGACATTTGGTTAAGGGAATTCGTGGATTTATTGAGTACGGAAAGAGCGGCATCGGCCCTTCAGGACTATGGTCTAGAGGGTCTCTGGGACGTTATAAAAATTAAATATAGTTAGTTAAATAAAAGATAAATAAATACATCTTTTTTTTTACATTTTTTTTTTTTTTTTTTAAATATGTCACATGTATATCAAAGAGCATAGCCTAATATATCAATGGTCTGTATTTGTTTGTGAACTGTAAGTCCCCAGGCTTTTATTTTTTATTTATTTTATCTTTATTTAACTAGGCAAGTCAGTTAAGAACAAATTCTTATTTTCAATGACGGCCTAGGAACAGTGGGTTAACTGCCTTGATGCCTGGCTCACATGATGCCTGGCTCTCACATGATGCCCGGCTCTCACATGATGCCCGGTCACATGATGACCGGTCACATGATGCCTGGCTCACTGAGTGTCCTGTGTTTCCTGGCCATGTCGTCATCATGTTGTTATTGTCTTTCTAAATGTAAAATAAAGTATAAAATAGACACACACTATAAGAATCTGGTAGCAGCAGCTGTGACGTGTGTTAGTGTAGCAGATGGGGAACTTACTCCTAAGCCTGAAGTGTCCCTCTTGCATCGCCTCATTAGCTAGCTTTTGAGGTGGAGCGATCGGATAAGACACTTGACGGGGACAGTTGTGTGTTTGTGAGGCAGAGGTCTCGAGTTCACGCCAGGTATTGGGCTAAATCGGGAGGAAGTGGTACTCGCTAAGCAAGCAGGTCAATATTCAAATAGGTGTTCTCGTAATTGTATCCGACCGCTGGTATCAGACGGTAAGGGAGAGAACAGACTGTTGGTATCAGACGGTAAGGGAGAGAACAGACTGTTGGTATCAGACCTCTGGTATCAGACGGTAAGGGAGAGAACAGACCTCTGGTATCAGACCTCTGGTATCAGACGGTAAGGGAGAGAACAGACTGTTGGTATCAGACCTCTGGTATCAGACGGTAAGGAAGAGAACAGACTGTTGGTATCAGACCTCTGGTATCAGACGGTAAGGAAGAGAACAGACTGTTGGTATCAGACCTCTGGTATCAGACGGTAAGGGAGAGAACAGACCTCTGGTATCAGACGGTAAGGGAGAGAACAGACTGTTGGTATCAGACCTCTGGTATCAGACGGTAAGGGAGAGAACAGACCTCTGGTATCAGACGGTAAGGGAGAGAACAGACTGTTGGTATCAGACCTCTGGTATCAGACGGTAAGGGAGAGAACAGACCTCTGGTATCAGACGGTAAGGAAGAGAACAGACTGTTGGTATCAGACGGTAAGGGAGAGAACAGACCTCTGGTATCAGACCTCTGGTATCAGACGGTAAGGGAGAGAACAGACTGTTGGTATCAGACGGTAAGGGAGAGAACAGACTGTTGGTATCAGACGGTAAGGGAGAGAACAGACTGTTGGTATCAGACGGTAAGGGAGAGAACAGACTGTTGGTATCAGACGGTAAGGGAGAGAACAGACTGTTGGTATCAGACGGTAAGGGAGAGAACAGACCTCTGGTATCAGACCTCTGGTATCAGACGGTAAGGGAGAGAACAGACCTCTGGTATCAGACCTCTGGTATCAGACAGTAAGGGAGAGAACAGACTGTTGGTATCAGACCTCTGGTATCAGACAGTAAGGGAGAGAACAGACTGTTGGTATCAGACCTCTGGTATCAGACAGTAAGGGAGAGAACAGACTGTTGGTATCAGACCTCTGGTATCAGACGGTAAGGAAGAATCAAATCAAATGTATTTATAAAGCCCTTCTTACATCAGCTGATATCTCAAAGTGCTGTACAGAAACCCAGCCTAAAACCCCAAACAGCAAGCAATGCAGGTGTAGAAGCACGGTGGCTAAGGAAAAACTCCCTAGAAAGGCCAGGAAGAGAACAGATTGTTGGTATCAGACCTCTGGTATCAGACGGTAAGGAAGAGAACAGACTGTTGGTATCAGACGGTAAGGAAGAGAACAGACTGTTGGTATCAGACGGTAAGGGAGAGAACAGACCTCTGGTATCAGACCTCTGGTATCAGACGGTAAGGGAGAGAACAGACTGCTGGTATCAGACCTCTGGTATCAGACGGTAAGGAAGAGAACAGACTGTTGGTATCAGACGGTAAGGGAGAGAACAGACTGTTGGTATCAGACGGTAAGGGAGAGAACAGACTGTTGGTGTCAGACCTCTACTCCCCCTCTAAATGAATATTTTTGTTTCCTTACCCTGTACAGTAGGTGGCGTCAATACACCCGTAGGTTGTAGTCCGCCATTAAAACCTCAAAGAAGAAGGACGAGGCGAAGCGAGAGGGTTGAATCTGTCCACGATAAACAGACCACCTGCCTTCGGGACACCGACTAACACTGTTAGGGCGGAGACAAGATTATCTCGCCGTTACATTACAGTATCTCTGCTCTTCCGCCATTTCTCACGCCACATCCGGTTGTGCAGCAGCCATTTTGTCTGTTCGTGCAAGTCCACCCCTCACGGTCAAGAACTGCGTTCCCCCTTTCGAAAATAACCTGAAATATTCTATTTTTTTGTATATTATGCGGCACTTATACGGATTAAAAAAATTACGAGTTCGAAGATGCTTTTCTCTTCGAAATAAATAGCGTAATTTATTTTTGTTGTTGTTGTGTGCGCGAATAATTAAGGTGATGTCGTGCGAGGAAAGCTACTTAGCCATTAGACGTTATCTGACCGACGAGCGGGAGCCGTACGCACCAGGGACCCATGGAAATACTAAGAGAAAGATTCGTAAAGCAGCCGCTTGTTATGTCGTGCGGAATGGCACACTGTACTACCAGAGAAGACAGAAAGGCCTGGATGAATTCACCGAGTTGGAAGTGGTTTTACAGGCGGGACGGAGGAAGGAACTTATCGTCGAGTCACATATTGTCGCCGGAGAAGAGCACCTTAACCAGCATCACACATGGGAATCCATTTCTCAGAAGTATTGGTGGAGAGGTAAAATACTATTCTACAGCTAAATTATCTAACAACACTTTGTTTATTAGGCCAGAGAACACGCTGGTTTATTTCCTACGCAGTTTGTTAGCCATGTGGCTCGCTAGTTAACTGGTGTCTGATTGATTCATTGGTACGTTTTTAAAAGGAGCAATATGCCGAAATCATGCCGCCATTTCCTGGTTGCAAAAAAAAATTCTAATATTTGGCTTTATTTCAATTTGTGACAAAACCAAAGTAATTGTATAGACAATCATTGTACCGTCTAAACAGCTGTGAATCATTTGTTTTGTATTTTCAGATATTAAATATTGTATTTTCAACTTTTTGAAGCTGGTGTACAAAAACCGAATGTAAAAAAAATAATTAAAAAAAAACAAAAAAAATGCAAAAACTAAACGGGAAGGATAGAGATTGTACACAGAACAGATACACCACCACTTCTTAGACCGGCTTTCAATGAGAATGACATATCTTTAACTTTCATTTCTATGTGAATTTGGTGGCTTACCCAAAAAGTTACATATTGCAGTTTTAAGTTATGTGCAGGTTGAGTCATACCCGCAGTCCCCATGGGTATATCTGTGGGTCAGGCGGGTTTAGGGTTGTGAAATATTGAGTGGATGAAGGGCAGTAGAGCCCTGTACAGGCATGGGTTTTAAGCCTTATTCCTGCAAAGTTCAGGCCCACAGTTTCTAAACCCAGAGGTGAAACATTGCGAGACTTCTGTAAATGCATGCCAAACAGGCCAGGGTTTGAGAAGTGAGAAATTCTTCCTTTTTTTAGTTGTTTGTTTTTCTCTATCTAAATGCAAAACCAAGTAGTTGAACATGTTACTCCAACCTCGTGAAAATCACACTTAAAAAAAAAAAATGTTCTTTAAAAAAAATGACTTCATTTCGAAGGATTTGATTTACATTTACATTTTAGTCATTTAGCAGACGCTCTTATCCAGAGCGACTTACACTAGTGAATGCATACATCTCATACATTTTTGTTGTTTTTGTTGTTTGTACTGGTCCCCCGTGGGAATCGAACCCACAACCCTGCCGTTGCAAACACCATGCTCTACCAACTGAGCTACAGGGAAGATTTGACGGCCTGAACATATACAGTTCGGCGAGAAACTACCATTGGACCCGATGACGTGTTTTTACAATGTACATTTGTCGTCATTTAGCAGACGCTCTTATCCAGAGCGACTTACAGGAGCGATCAGGGTTCAGTACCTTGTTCAGGGGCACATCGGCTGATTTTTCACCTAGTCTGCTCAGGGATTCGAACCAGAGACCTTTCGGTTTCTGGCCCACCACTCTTAACCTGCCGCGTGAGCTTTGATAGCCAACGCTGCCGTGACGTCGACTAGAAGAAGTGTGATCGGGGGATTTCTATTGGACAAGCAGTTATCTTCATATCGTACGGTCTTCGTTCAGGCCCTACCCAGGTCAATTGCTTCTGCGAAATTGAAGGCAAGGCTGTAACAGAAATAAGTGAATAAGTGAATTCATTAGCTGCTCCCCTGTTTCACTCGCTCCCTGCATGCTGCTCGCTCTACTCATGGCTCTCTGAGTCTGTAAGTATCCATCGCAGCGGCTCCGCTTTTTTTCTTTTTTTGATTTAACCTTTATTTAACTAGGCAAGTCAGTTAAGAACAAATTCTTATTTTACAATGACGGCCTACACCGGTCAAACTTGGGACGGCGCGCTGGGCCAATTGTACGCCGCCCTATGGGCCTCCCAATCACGGCCGGTTGTGATACAGTCTGGATTCGAACCAGGTTGTCTGTAGTGACGCCTCTAGCTGAAATGCAGTGCCTTAGACCGCTGCGCCACTTGGGCTGCTCTGCTCAATGAAGAGCCATGAGAGAGCAGTTGGCTACTTTTCATTTTACATATTTATTTTTTTACATTTTAGTCAGGTCCCCCGTACTGGTCCCCCGTGGGAATCGAACCCACAACCCTGGCGTTGCAAACACCATGCTCTACCAACTGAGCCACACGGGACTTTTCGCCACTCAACTCCGACAACACTCAAGTAACATTATTATTTTCTGTGAAATAATCTCTCCTTCTATTTGACGAGGTTGAAGAACTTCTGACCCCATGCTATGATCCTCGTCAGATATGACTGTACCACGCAGCAGAGGACATGCAGATGGCTCAGCATCAAACCCGAGCCCTGGCCGTTTTGTCTCTGTGTCCACTATGATGGACATTTTTAGAGGTAGTTTTGTGAAACAATGCTAACTAGCTTCAGCGTAATAACTGGAAGTCTATCTGCTAGCATGCTAGACTCGAGGACATAACAATTGTAGCCACGAGTTCATCGGACTCTGAGGAAGTAGATAAAGTGCCTCATTGCCAAAATCCTGAAGTATCAAACTTTCAAAAAACAGAGCATGATGTCAAGAATAGTTCACATGTATAATATCTATAATCTATATTTGATCTTTTTATAAATGAATATGTAAAAAAACCCCAGAAACAATCAAACTGTCATTTGGAAATTTTGCACAGACTTCAGTTTTTAGAGTTGTTGCTTTTTTTCCCCGGTCCCTAACGTTTTCTCCCCGGTCCCTAAACGTCTTTGCTCTGCAACAAAAGTAGAGATAACAGAGAACCTCGCTGATGTCAACTAGATTGACGCGTCCATTCTATCGATTTATAACATTCTGGTGAGGTTCTCTTTTATCTCTACATTTTTTTTGTTTGTTGTGTGAACAAAGATGTTGTTGGGTTTTATTTATTCTTCATATGACAGAAGAGAAGCTACATGTATGTAATTATAGACAAGTTGACTAACAAATACCTCAATTTTCTTTTTCGAGAAATTCACAAAAATCGTTGCACCGTTTCACTGTAGTCTACGGCGCATTTAAATTTTTTTTTTTTTATTCCACCTTTATTTAACCAGGTAGGCCAGTTGGGAACAAGTTCTCATTTACAACTGCGACCTGGCCAAGATAAAGCAAAGCAGTTCGACTGAAACAACAACACAGAGTTAGACATGGAGTAAACAAACATACAGTCAATAACACAATAGAAAAAAAAGAAAGTCTATATACAGTGTGTGCAAATGGCGTGAGGAGGTAAGGCAATAAATAGGCCATAGTAGCGAAGTAATTACAATATAGCAGATTAACACTGGAGTGATAGATGAGCAGATGATGATGTGCAAGTAGTGATACTGGTGTGTAAAAGAGCAGAAATGTAAATTAAAACAATATGGGGATGAGGTAGGTACATTGGGTGGGCCATTTACAGATGGGCCATTTACAGATGGGCCATTTACAGATGGGCCATTTACAGATGGGCTATGTACAGATGGGCTATGTACAGATGGGCTATGTACAGATGGGCTATGTACAGATGGGCTATTTACAGATGGGCTATTTACAGATGGGCTATTTACAGATGGCCTATGTACCGCTGCAGCGATCGGTTAGCTGCTCAGGTGGCATTTTCTATATTAACGGTTCGTTAGCGGTTCGTTATTAGCAATTGTGGGTGAACAAACAGCTGACTGGTACGCTTGGCAACACGCCACTGGTACGCTTGGCAACACGCCACTGGTACGCTTGGCAACACGCCACTGGTACGCTTGGCAACACGCCACTGGTACGCTTGGCAACACGCCACTGGTACGCTTGGCAACACGCCACTGGTACGCTTGGCAACACGCCACTGGTACGCTTGGCAACACGCCACTGGTACGCTTGGCAGCACGCCACTGGTACGCTTGGCAGCACGCCACTGGTACGCTTGTCAGCACGCCACTGGTACGCTTGTCAGCACGCCACTGGTACGCTTGTCAGCACGCCACTGGTACACATCATTATTAAAATACCAACCTGCACATGTTTCAAAAACTGACATTTTTGTCCAAAATGTCTACTTTTCATTGATGTGATGAGTACTGCTGCACCATAACGATGAAGGGAATACATCCAGCTACTGAAACTATTCGGTGTGTACGTATACTGTTGATAAATCAATGTGATTAACCCTGTGTCACCCCAGGTATCCTGAAGCAGGTGAAGGACTACATGAGACAGTGTAGCCAGTGCCAGAACAGACAGGACCGGAGAGGCCTATCGGAGGACCGGAGCGGATCCAGACTGGTGGGCCGACCGGGGAGACCAAGGAGGGTCACGACCCTGGCCAGTGACGAGGAGGAGGAGGAGGAGGACGAGGAGATGGACTTGGTGACTTCCATTCATCACAAGACGAAGAGCCCCAGGACTGTGGCTAAACACGAACTGGTCTTTGTCAGTACTGCTGAAGTTTAATGGGGGATATAGCCTAGTCACTTTACTGATACTATACTGTCTAATGTCTCTCTTTCTCTATCTCTCTCTCTCTCTGTCTAGTGCTGTCTTAGGTCTCTCTCTCTCTCTGTCTAGTGCTGTCTTAGGTCTCTCTCTCTCTCTGTCTAGTGCTGTCTTAGATCTCTCTTTCTCTCTGTCTAGTGCTGTCTTAGGTCTCTCTCTCTGTCTAGTGCTGTCTTAGGTCTCTCTCTCTCTGTCTAGTGCTGTCTTAGGTCTCTCTCTCTCTCTGTCTAGTGCTGTCTTAGGTCTCTCTTTCTCTCTGTCTAGTGCTGTCTTAGGTCTCTCTCTCTCTCTGTCTAGTGCTGTCTTAGGTCTCTCTTTCTCTCTGTCTAGTGCTGTCTTAGGTCTCTCTCTCTCTCTGTCTAGTGCTGTCTTAGGTCTCTCTCTCTCTGTCTAGTGCTGTCTTAGGTCTCTCTCTCTCTCTGTCTAGTGCTGTCTTATGTCTCTCTTTCTCTCTGTCTAGTGCTGTCTTAGGTCTCTCTCTCTCTCTCTCTGTCTAGTGCTGTCTTAGGTCTCTCTCTCTCTGTCTAGTGCTGTCTTAGGTCTCTCTCTCTCTCTGTCTAGTGCTGTCTTAGGTCTCTCTCTCTCTCTGTCTAGTGCTGTCTTAGGTCTCTCTCTCTCTCTGTCTAGTGCTGTCTTAGGTCTCTCTCTCTCTCTGTCTAGTGCTGTCTTAGGTCTCTCTCTCTCTCTCTGTCTAGTGCTGTCTTAGGTCTCTCTCTCTCTCTCTGTCTAGTGCTGTCTTAGGTCTCTCTCTCTCTCTCTGTCTAGTGCTGTCTTAGGTCTCTCTCTCTCTCTGTCTAGTGCTGTCTTAGGTCTCTCTCTCTCTCTGTCTAGTGCTGTCTTAGGTCTCTCTCTCTCTCTGTCTAGTGCTGTCTTAGGTCTCTCTCTCTCTCTGTCTAGTGCTGTCTTAGGTCTCTCTCTCTCTCTGTCTAGTGCTGTCTTAGGTCTCTCTCTCTCTCTCTGTCTAGTGCTGTCTTAGGTCTCTCTCTCTCTCTCTGTCTAGTGCTGTCTTAGGTCTCTCTCTCTCTCTCTCTGTCTAGTGCTGTCTTAGGTCTCTCTCTCTCTCTCTGTCTAGCGCTGTCTTATCTCTCTCTCTCTCTCTCTGTCTAGTGCTGTCTTAGGTCTCTCTCTCTCTCTCTGTCTAGTGCTGTCTTAGGTCTCTCTCTCTCTCTCTGTCTAGTGCTGTCTTAGGTCTCTCTCTCTCTCTCTGTCTAGTGCTGTCTTAGGTCTCTCTCTCTCTCTCTGTCTAGTGCTGTCTTAGGTCTCTCTCTCTCTCTCTGTCTAGTGCTGTCTTAGGTCTCTCTCTCTCTCTCTGTCTAGTGCTGTCTTAGGTCTCTCTCTCTCTCTCTGTCTAGTGCTGTCTTAGGTCTCTCTCTCTCTGTCTAGTGCTGTCTTAGGTCTCTCTCTCTCTGTCTAGTGCTGTCTTAGGTCTCTCTCTCTCTCTCTCTCTCTCTGTCTAGTGCTGTCTTAGGTCTCTCTCTCTCTCTCTCTCTCTCTGTCTAGTGCTGTCTTAGGTCTCTCTCTCTCTCTCTCTCTCTCTCTGTCTAGTGCTGTCTTAGGTCTCTCTCTCTCTCTCTCTCTCTCTCTCTCTCTCTCTCTCTCTCTCTCTCTCTGTCTAGTGCTGTCTTAGGTCTCTCTCTCTGTCTAGTGCTGTCTTAGGTCTGTCTGTCTGTCTCTCTCTCTCTGTCTAGTGCTGTCTTAGGTCTGTCTGTCTCTCTCTCTCTGTCTAGTGCTGTCTTAGGTCTGTCTGTCTCTCTCTCTCTGTCTAGTGCTGTCTTAGGTCTGTCTGTCTCTCTCTCTCTGTCTAGTGCTGTCTTAGGTCTGTCTCTCTCTCTGTCTAGTGCTGTCTTAGGTCTGTCTCTCTCTCTCTCTCTCTCTCTCTCTCTCTGTCTAGTGCTGTCTTAGGTCTGTCTCTCTCTCTCTCTCTGTCTAGTGCTGTCTTGGGTCTCTCTCTCTCTCTGTCTAGTGTTGTCTTAGGTCCTCTCTCTCTCTCTCTCTCTCTGTCTAGTGCTGTCTTAGGTCTGTCTCTCTCTCTCTCTCTGTCTCTCTCTGTCTAGTGCTGTCTTAGGTCTCTCTCTCTCTCTGTCTAGTGCTGTCTTAGGCCTCTCACTCTCTCTGTCTAGTGTTGTGATTTGTCCTATATTTGTATTTTTAATCCCAATAAGTAAATGTAAATGTCATAGACCAACATGTTGATCAGGGCTTCATCTAGATGTGGTTACTACCTGTGTTACTACCTATCCAGGTGGTTGGACAGTAGTCGTTACTACCTGTGTTATCTATCCAGGTGGTTGGACGGTAGTCGTTACTACCTGTGTTATCTATCCAGGTGGTGGACGGTAGTCGTTACTACCTGTGTTATCTATCCAGGTGGTGGACGGTAGTCGTTACTACCTGTGTTATCTATCCAGGTGGACAGTAGTCGTTACTACCTGTGTTATCTATCCAGGTGGTTGGACGGTAGTCGTTACTACCTGTGTTATCTATCCAGGTGGTTGGACGGTAGTCGTTACTACCTGTGTTATCTATCCAGGTGGTTGGACGGTAGTCGTTACTACCTGTGTTATCTATCCAGGTGGTTGGACGGTAGTCGTTACTACCTGTGTTATCTATCCAGGTGGTTAGACGGTAGTCGTTACTACCTGTGTTATCTATCCAGGTGGTTAGACGGTAGTCGTTACTACCTGTGTTGTCTATCCAGGTGGTTAGACGGTAGTCGTTACTACCTGTGTTGTCTATCCAGGTGGTTAGACGGTAGTCGTTACTACCTGTGTTATCTATCCAGGTGGTTAGACGGTAGTCGTTACTACCTGTGTTATCTATCCAGGTGGTTAGACGGTAGTCGTTACTACCTGTGTTATCTATCCAGGTGGTTAGACGGTAGTCGTTACTACCTGTGTTATCTATCCAGGTGGTTAGACGGTAGTCGTTACTACCTGTGTTATCTATCCAGGTGGTTGGACGGTAGTCGTTACTACCTGTGTTATCTATCCAGGTGGTTGGACGGTAGTCGTTACTACCTGTGTTATCTATCCAGGTGGTTGGACGGTAGTCGTTACTACCTGTGTTATCTATCCAGGTGGTTGGACGGTAGTCGTTACTACCTGTGTTATCTATCCAGGTGGTTGGACGGTAGTCGTTACTACCTGTGTTATCTATCCAGGTGGTTGGACGGTAGTCGTTACTACCTGTGTTATCTATCCAGGTGGTTGGACGGTAGTCGTTACTACCTGTGTTATCTATCCAGGTGGTTGGACGGTAGTCGTTACTACCTGTGTTATCTATCCAGGTGGTTGGACGGTAGTCGTTACTACCTGTGTTATCTATCCAGGTGGTTGGACGGTAGTCGTTACTACCTGTGTTATCTATCCAGGTGGTTAGACGGTAGTCGTTACTACCTGTGTTATCTATCCAGGTGGTTGGACGGTAGTCGTTACTACCTGTGTTATCTATCCAGGTGGTTGGACGGTAGTCGTTACTACCTGTGTTATCTATCCAGGTGGTTGGACGGTAGTCATTACTACCTGTGTTATCTATCCAGGTGGACAGTAGTCGTTACTACCTGTGTTATCTATCCAGGTGGTGGACGGTAGTCATTACTACCTGTGTTATCTATCCAGGTGGACAGTAAAGGTGTGGTGAAGCAGTACCTTCCCAGACACGGTCAGACGATGCTGGACAAGCTGAACCAGCAGCGCCTCAACAATCAATTCTGTGACATCACGCTGCTGATCGAGGGCGAGGAGCACCGGGCTCACAAGGCTGTGCTGGCTGCCTGCAGCGACTACTTTAATGAGCTGTTTATCGAGAAGGGAGCCGTGTCCAGTCACGAAGCGGTGGTCGACCTCTCAGGTGAGTCTAGAAGCGGTGGTCGACCTCTCAGTTGAGCCCGTGAAGCGGTGGTCGACCTCTCAGGTGAGTCTAGAAGCGGTGGTCGACCTCTCAGGTGAGACGTGAAGCGGTGGTCGACCTCTCAGGTGAGTCTAGAAGCGGTGGTCGACCTCTCAGGTGAGTCTAGAAGCGGTGGTCGACCTCTCAGGTGAGTCTAGAAGCGGTGGTCGACCTCTCAGGTGAGCCCGTGAAGCGGTGGTCGACCTCTCAGGTGAGCCCGTGAAGCGGTGGTCGACCTCTCAGGTGAGCCGTGAAGCGGTGGTCAACCTCTCAGGTGAGCCCGTGAAGCGGTGGTCGACCTCTCAGGTGAGCCCGTGAAGCGGTGGTCGACCTCTCAGGTGAGCCCGTGAAGCGGTGGTCGACCTCTCAGGTGAGCCCGTGAAGCGGTGGTCGACCTCTCAGGTGAGCCCGTGAAGCGGTGGTCGACCTCTCAGGTGAGCCCGTGAAGCGGTGGTCGACCTCTCAGGTGAGCCATGTAGAAGTTGCGCTGGGTGAGGTCGTCTGATAAATGACTTCAATGTAAATAGACCTTTTCATCTCATGGACTCCAGACCACCGGGTGATGAATCGGGGTACAAGTCTGTCGAGAGCAGTTATCAGAACAGCGGGGAAAAGTCATTGTGTCCTGTGGCCGAATATAGATCCTGAGTTATAAAACGGTCGGATGATGTCTGAGTAATTGGTTTCCCTGTAATCATCATCTTACTGAGGTGGTTTGATCATTGGAATGACCCCTGCCTCTGTCTCTCTCCTTCTGTCTCTCTCTTTCTGTCTGTCTCTCTCTCTTTCTGTCTTCTCTCTCGTCCTCTCTCTCCTCTCTCTCCCCTCAGGTTTCAGCAAGGTCAGTTTCCTCCCCCTGCTAGAGTTTGCATACACCTCCAACCTCTGCTTCAACTTCTGTGTGATGGCCGACGTCGCCACGCTGGCTCGACACCTTCTGATGGCAGAGGTCCTTCAGATCTGTGAGTCCGTCCACAAGAAGGTAGAGGAGCAGAAGCTGATGGTCTACCAGCAAGGAGACATCCACACGGTGGTGTCCAGCCAACCTGTACCCCAACAGGCCCTGAATGAAGACCCCGGGGCCTACATTATGACCATCGGGAGCGACGGCCATGCCGTGGTCACTCATACCGGGCTAGCTGGAACAGGGGACGACCTGGACTCCTTGTCTGTCATGGCCCACACAGCAGAGTCCTTCAGAGGGGATCTGACGTCTGTAGTCACCCAGGCTCTGGGAAGTGAACCAGAGGAGACTATGACCGTGGTTGGGGAAGCTGGGTCAGAGACGGTGACTCTAGTCACCCACAGCAGCCAAGCCCGGGTAGGCGAGTCTGTCACCCTCTTCTCCCCTACTGGAGAAGCGGAGACCATGACGGTGGTGACCCACAGCGGCCAGGCCGGAGCCACTGAGTCCCTGGCCGTGGTGTCAGCCTGTCTGGCCCTGGAGGAGCAGCAGCAGCAGCAGCTGCATGATGATGGAGACGACGGAGATGGGGACTCCCTCTCCATGGAGTCGGGGGCCTTCCTCATCAGCGTGGACCCAGGGAAGGTGGCCCCTACTGAGGTGGTCCATCTGGCTGTAGTGCCACCTGTAGTCCAGGAGGACCCAACACCCCAGGAGGAGGAGGAGGAGGAGACGACGACGACGTCAGCATCGGCGCACCAGACGGTAGATCCAGCACCCCAGGCCGAACCCCAGCCTCCTGCTGCTCCCCAACCCCCCAAGAGGAAAAGAGGACGTCCTGCCAAGGTGAAGCAGGAGGTGATCGAGGAGCCAGAGTCTCCTGTCGAGGAGGAGGAAGTGGTGCCAGAGGACGTTCCGAGGACCCATGACCCCTATAAGAGACGCCTACGGCAGCGCTCCATGGGGGAGGGGGGGTACGTTAGGCTACACATGGGGCTGGAGGACGACAGAGAGGACAAGAAGGGAGCCCAGACCCCACAGCGTCCCAGCACCCCCAAGGTAGGCTGTAGACAAACAAACTGAACGGAATCACAGTCACTATAGATTCGTGCATGGATAATACATTAGTCTTGCAGAGCAGTCTTTGCGCTTGTTTGTGTATGTCTCTCTCTCTCTCGTAGAATAATAGTGAAGACATCAAAACTAGGAAATAACACATATGGAATCATGTAGTAACCAAAAAAGTGTATTTTATATTTGAGATTGTTCAAAGTAGCCACCCTTTGACTTGATGACAGCTTTGCACACTCTTGGCATTCTCTCAACCATCTTCACCTGGAATGCTTTTCCAACAGTCTTGAATGAGTTCCCACATATGCTGAGCACTTGTTGGCTGGTTTTCCTTCACTCTGTTGGAACCAAAAATCTCAAATTTGGACTCATCAGACCAAAGGACAGATTTCCACCAGTCTAATGTCCATTGCTCGTGTTTCTTGGCCCAAGCAAGTCTCTTCTTATTATTTATATTCTGAGGCTGGTAACTCTAAACTTATCCTCTGCAGCAGAGGTAGCTCTGGGTCTTACCTGTGGCGGTCCTCATAAGAGCCAGTTTCATCATAGCACTTGATGGATTTTGCAACTGCATTTGAAGAAACGATCAAAGTTCTTGAAATGTTCCGCATTGACTGACCTTCATGTCTTAAAGTAATGATGGACTGTTGTTTCTCTTTGCTTATTTGAGCTGTTCTTGACATAATATGGACTTGGTCTTTTACCAAATAAGGCTATCTTTTGTATACCACCTCTACCTTGTCACAACACAACTGATTGGCTGAAATGCATTAAGAAGGAAAGAAATTCCACAAATGAACTTTTAACAAGGCACACCTGTTAATTGAAAGGCATTCCAGTTGACTACCTCATGAAGCTGGTTGAGAGAATGCCAAGAGTGTGCAAAGCTGTCATCAAAGCAAAGGGTGGCTACTTTGAAGAATATAAAATATATATTTTGATTTGTTTAACACTTTTGGTAACTACATGATTCCATATGTGTTATTTCAGTGTTGATGTCTTCACTATTACTCTACAATCTAGAAAATAGTTAAAATTAAGAAAAAGCCTTGAATGAGTAGGTGTGTCCAAACTTAACCTCTCTGGGGTATGTGGGACGCCACCGTCTCACCTGCGGGACACACTATTCAACAGCCAGTGAAATAGCAGGGCGGCAAATTCAAAACAACAAAAATCTCATAATTCAAATTTCTCAAACATACAACTATTATATCTCATTTTAAAGATACACTTCTCATTAATCTAACCACATTGTCCGATTTCAAAAAGGCTTTACGGCGAAAGCATAACATTAGATTATGTTAGGACAGCGCCGAAACATGAAAAACCACACAGCCGTTTTCCAAGCAAGGAGAGGCGTCACAAAAACCAGAAATACAGCTAAAATGAATCACTAACCTTTGATGATCTTCATCAGATGACACTCCCAGGACTCAATGTTACACAATACATGTATGTTTTGTTCGATAAAGTTCAACAGTTATTGAAAGAATTATAGATGCACTTCTCCTTAATGCAACCGCTGTGTCAGATTTCAAAATAGCTTTACGGCGAAAGCACATTGTTCAATATTATGAGTACAGAGCTCAGCCATCAAAGCAAGCTATACAGTTACCCGCCAAGTTCTGGAGTCAACAAAACTCAGAAATAGTATTATAAACCTTCACTTACCTTTGCTGATCTTAGTCGGAATGGACTCCCACTTCCACAACAAATGATAGTTTTGTTCGATAAGCTCCATATTTATGTCCAAATACCTCTGTTTTGTTTGCGCGTTCAGATCACTATTCCAAAGGCACAATGCGCGAGCGCAAAACCCTAGACGAAAAGTCCAAAAGTTCCATTACCGTTCGTAGAAACATGTCAAACGATGTTTACAATCAATCCTTAGGGTCTTTTTATCATAAATATTCGATAATATTCCAACTGGACAATAGCGTATTCATTACAGAGGAAAAAGAAGGAACGGCGCACCTGCGTGAGTCGCAGTAAACAACTCATTGGTCTCAGCCAGTCCAATTGTTGTCAGCTCTTATTCTCTCCCCAGTAATAGTAGAAGCATGAAACAAGGTTCTAAAGACTGTTGACATCTAGTGGAAGCCTTAGGAAGTGCAAAATGAACCCTAAGTCACTGTATACTGTATAGAGAATCACTTGAAAAACTACAAACCTCAGATTTCCACACTTCCTGGTTGGATTTTTCTCAGCTTGGCCTGCCATATGAGTTCTGTTATACTCAGACATCATTCAAACAGTTTTAGAAACTTCAGTGTTTTCTATCCAAATCTACTAATAATATGCATATCCTACCTTCTGAGCCTGAGTAGCAGGCAGTTTACTACGGCCACGCCTTTCATCCGGACGTCAAAATACTGCCCCCTACCCTAGAGAAGATAACCTGTTAGGGCTAGGGGGCAGTATTTACACCGCCGGATAAAAAACGTACCCGATTTAATCTGGTTACCACTCCTACCCAGTAACTAGAATATGCATATACTTATTACATATGGATAGAAAACACCCTAAAGTTTCTAAAACTGTTTGAATGGTGTCTGTGAGTATGACAGAACTCATTTGGCAGGCAAAAAACTGAGGTTTCATGCAGGAAGTGGCCTGTCTGACAAGGTGTCGTTTATTGAAGAGTGAGGATCTTAGCTGTCCCGTGACACTTCCTACGGCTGCCATAGGGTCTCAGAAGGCGGTAAAAAGCTGAATCGTGGCTTTGCAGGCTCTGGCTGAAAAAAAGTAGCGCGTTTGGGTAGTGGCTGGTTACAGTACTGTGAGACTCAGGCTCGTGCCCGCGTCGACCGAAAGCTTTGTTTACTTTCCTCTGTTTAGCTAAATGGACATTCCCGGTCGGAATATTATCGCTCTTTTACGAGAAAAATGGCATAAAAATGGATTTTAAACAGCGGTTGACATGCTTCGAAGTACGGTAATGGAATATTTAGATTTTTTTTGTCACGAATTGCGCCATGCGCACGACCCTGATTTACCATTTCAGATAGTGTCTGGGACGCACGAACAAAATGCCGCTATTCGGATATAACGATGGATTATTTTGGACCAAACCAACATTTGTTATTGAAGTAGCAGTCCTGGGAGTGCATTCTGACGAAGACAACAAAAGGTAATCAAAGTTTTATAATAGTAAACCTGATATTGGTGAGTGCTAAACTTGCCGGGTGTCTAAATAGCTAGCCCGTGATGGCTGGGCTATGTACTTAGAATATTGCAAAATGTGCTTTCACCAAAAAGCTATTTTAAAATCGGACATATCGAGTGCATAGAGGAGGTCTGTATCTATAATTCTTAAAATAATTGTTATGCTTTTTGTGAACGTTTATCGTGAGTAATTTAGTAAAATGTTAGAGAATTCCCCGGAAGTTTGCGGGGGTATGCTAGTTCTGAACGTCACATGCTAATGTAAAAAGCTGGTTTTTGATATAAATATGAACTTGATTGAACAAAACATGCATGTATTGTATAACATAATGTCCTAGGGTTGTCATCTGATGAAGATCATCAAAGGTGAGTGCTGCATTTAGCTGTCTTCTGGGTTTTTGTGACATTATATGCTAGCTTGAAAAATGGGTGTCTGATTATTTCTGGCTTGGTACTCTGCTGACATAATCTAATGTTTTGCTTTCGTTGTAAAGCCTTTTTGAAATCGGACAGTGTGGTTAGATTAACGAGAGTCTTGTCTTTAAATAGCTGTAAAATAGTCATATGTTTGAGAAATTGAAGTAATAGGATTTCTAAGGTATTTGAAAATCGCGCCACAGGCTTCAACTGGCTGTTACGTAGGTGGGACGAATTCGTCCCGCCTAGCCCAGAGAGGTTAACTTTTGACTGGTTGTGTGTGTGTGTTACCCATCATAACTGTTCTGTATCTCTTTTCCAAACCCTCAAGAAGAGGGGTAGACCCGCCAAGAGGCTAGTTGAAGAGATGGAAGCTGCCGTGGCAGGGATGGAGAATGTTGTCCAGACAGAGACTGACGGCGTCCTATCACCGGACGGCATTGTAGATGGAGCACCTATCACAGAGCAGCCCGTGGGGGAGGGGCCAGAGCCGGGTCAAGGCCCCGCCCAGCCAGATGGAGGGAGTGAGGTGGAGGGAGAACACACCTGTTCAGAGTGTGGACTGTCCTTTCACCGGCGCTACGCTCTCATCATGCACACACTCAAACACGAGAAGACCAGAGGATACAAGTGTAGTGTAGGTACCAACAACACTGTTCTCCAGATGTAGTAGTGTATGTACCAACAACACTGTTCTCTAGATGTAGTGTACGTACCAACAACACTGTTCTCCAGATGTAGTTTAGGTACCAACAACACTGTTCTCTAGATGTAGTGTACGTACCAACAACACTGTTCTCCAGATGTAGTAGTGTAGGTACCAACAACACTGTTCTCCAGATGTAGTAGTGTAGGTACCAACAACACTGTTCTCCAGATGTAGTAGTGTAGGTACCAACAACACTGTTCTCTAGATGTAGTAGTGTATGTACCAACAACACTGTTCTCTAGATGTAGTAGTGTATGTACCAACAACACTGTTCTTTAGATGAGGTAGTAGTGTATGTACCATCAACACTGTTCTCCAGATGAGGTAGTGTAGGTACCAACAACACTGTTCTCTAGATGTAGTTTAGGTACCAACAACACTGTTCTCTAGATGAGGTAGTAGTGGTAGTGGTAGTGATAGTACTAGTGGTAGTGATAGTACTAGTGGTAGTGGTAGTGATAGTAGTAGTGGTAGTGGTGGTGCTAGTAGTAGTAGTAGTAATGATAGTAGTAGTAGTAGTGTACGTACCAACAACACTGTTCTCCAGATGAGGTGGTAGTAGTAGTAGCAGTAGTAGCGGCAGTGGTGGTAGTAGTGGTAGTAGTGGTAGTAGTGGTAGTAGTAGTGGTAGTGGCGGCAGTGGTGGTAGTATTGGTAGTAGTGGCAGTAGTGGTAGCAGCGGTAGTAGCGGCAGTGGTGGTAGTACTGGTAGTAGTAGTAGCAGTAGTGGTAGTATTGGTAGTAGCAGCAGTAGTAGTATTGGTAGTAGCAGCAGTAGTAGCAGCAGTAGTGGTAGTGGTAGTAGTGGTAGTAGCAGCAGTAGTAGCAGCAGTAGTGGTAGTGGTGGTAGTAGTAGTGGTAGTGGTAGTAGCAGCAGTAGTGGTAGTGGTGGTAGTAGTGGTAGTAGCAGCAGTAGTAGCAGCAGTAGTGGTAGCGGTAGTGGT
This sequence comes from Salmo salar, assembly GCF_965601325.2. NCBI lineage: Eukaryota > Metazoa > Chordata > Actinopteri > Salmoniformes > Salmonidae > Salmo > Salmo salar. The sequence continues at coordinate 59,053,457 of NC_138306.1, read as the reverse complement.
AGTAGCAGCAGCAGCAGTAGTAGCAGTAGTAGTAGTGGTAGTGGTGGTGGTAGTATTGGTAGTAGCAGCAGTAGTAGTATTGGTAGTAGCAGCAGTAGAAGCAGTGGTAGTGGTAGTAGCAGCAGTAGTGGTAGTGGTGGTGGTAGTAGTGGTGGTGGTACCTCTAAATAGGTCTGTGTCTGTGAGACAGGAGGGGCCGGGAGACACTGTGGTCTGAGTCATGTATGACTGGCAGCCAGTGGTCCTTTAGAGGTGACGTAGTTCTGAGTGAACATGTGACAGCACTATAACGTCTCTGAATGATCTATCATGACCGTGTATGGCGGGGTTCCCCTATTGGCGGCCTGCGGGTCATTTTATTTGCTCCCCCCCCCCCCCCCCCAAGTTTTCTGAGCAGGAAAAAAAGGTTTATATCTATCTATCTATGTATAATGTATATACACAAACCTTTTTTTGATTCTATAATATATAAAAACCTTTTTTTGATTCTATATAGAATAAAAAAAGTTTATTTATAAATAGATATATTTTTTATATATAAGTGATTTTAATTTAGGAAATCTGTTCCAAAGTTTTCCCACGCATTATATAGAGAGATTGTTTGAGTGTGATGAGATGTAACATTACGGAGTGAAAGGGGGGCGATACCTAGTCAGTTGTACAAATGAATGCATCTTCCTCATTTAACCCAAGCCCTCTGAATCAGAGGGGGGGGCTGCCATAATCCACATTTAACCCAAGCCCTCTGAATCAGAGGGGGGGGGGGCTGCCATAATCCACATCCACGGCGCCCGGGGTACAGCACTGTAATATTACGGAGGGCAGTAATTGGTCCTTTTGGACCATGACGCTGTCAATGACTTATTAACAGTAACTACACAGCATCCCCAGGTAGTCTCTTCATTCACATTGGAAACAGGACTTGTTTGATAATGTTATCTGTTTAGTGCTAGCTAGACCCCTTCCTAATATTGAGTTGAAACCTCCCTCTTCCTTTTGCACTCAGACTAGCCTCAATTTGTCAGGATTTTGTTATTATTATTATTTATTTTTTTAACCTTTTTTTATTTAACTTGGCAAGTCAGTTAAAGAACAAATTCTTATTTTCAATGACGGCCTAGGAACAGTGGGTTAACTGCCTTGTTCAGGGGGCAGAACGACAGATTTGTACCTTGTCAGCTCGGGGATTCGAACTTGCAACCTTTCGGTTACTAGTCCAACGCTCTAACCACTAGGCTACGCTACCGACATGAACTCTACAAGGTGTCGACAGCGTTCCACAGGGATGCTGGTCCATTTTGACTCCAAAGCTTCCAACATTTGTGTCCAGTTGGCTGGATGTCCTTTGGGTGGTGGACCATTCTTGATAAACACGGGAAACTGTTGAGTGTGGAAAAACCCAGCAGCGTTGCAGTTCTTGACACAAACCGGTGCGCCAGGCACCTACTCCCATACCCCGTTCAAAGACACTTAAATCTCTGAATGGCACACAGACACAATCCATGTCTCAAGGCTTAAAAATCATTTTTTTAACCATGTCTCCTCCTCCTTCATCTACACTGATTGAAGTGGATTTAACAGGTGACATCAATAAGGGATCATATCTTTCACCTGGATTCACCTGGTCATTATGTCATGGAAAGAGCAGGTGTTCTTAATGTTTTGTACACTCAGGGTAAGCAAGGTTTGAAAGTATTATGTTTTAGTGAAATATATCCGTTTTGGGATTTTTTGCGTTTAAATTTGCAGTTTACAAATGATTTGTAATTATGTTCTGGCCCCCCCCGACCAAAACAAATTGGTCCCGCAGCTGAATGTAGTTGATGATCCATCCCTGCTGTGTGGTCTCACCTGACTGCAATGCCCACTACAATTTCTTCTTTCTCCTCTAGTTATGTAACAAGGAGTTCCAGTACGCTGCCTCTCTGAGGGCCCATCTGGCCAGACACAAGCACCAGAAGAGTCAGAGGCCCACCCTGGTCAGGGTCCCCCAGCCCCACGGTGAAGAGGGCCTCGAGGTGGACGGCAGAGCCAAGGGACGCACCAAGAGAGAGTTTGTCTGTGACATCTGTGGAAAGACTCTTCCTAAGCTGTATTCTCTGAGGATCCACATGCTGAACCACACTGGTCAGTTTCCACCAGCTCTCAAGGTGGTAAAAGCGCCTCTATAAATACCAATCTGTTGTTGTTGTTATCAGGGGTCACGTTAAACTTTCCGAAATCAGCATTTCTTTTCAAAACACAGACCATCAAAAAACATATCTGTTTTTTTAAACCATTTCATCTGTGTTTTTAGGCTTAAAATGCATTAATATTCTGTCAGATTTCGTATGTTTACTATCAAACGAATACAGCCAGCTACATTTCCTAATGTTTCGCTTAAACTTAAATCTTTGCGTTTTTAACTTGATGTACTTTCTCCGGGTAGTTTTACTATCGTCTCTTCCTCTCTGCTAATCGGTCAGAGCGCTGTCTCCTGATCGAATGCCTGTTTGTGAATGCGGGAATTTGATTGGTCTGACGACGAGGGCGAAAGTTTCTCGTCTGATTTGGAGAAACGCAACTGAAGCACAAAATTTAGTCTGAAGCAGAGCAGAAATGACAATAAGAAACATTTTACGTCTGCGTTTTTACGCAATGCAAGCAAGATAGTTAAATATATATTTTTTTCCTGTGTGAGAAATGTAGAATTCTGCATTGATGTGGCTTTATTATTATTATTATTATTATTATTGATTTTAAGGATTCAATTCTATGGCGGGTTTTAGGCTTCTGCCTTTTTAAAGGCAATGTTCCTGCAATCACAGAAATTCTATTCACTGCATAAAACACTGCATATATCACCTCAATTTGAAGTTGCCCTTTTTTTAAAGCAGTATTGCCTCTATTACCCACAATGGGTTGTGGATCCTAGCCTAATGTTGTTGTTGTTTCCACAGGGGTGCGGCCCCACTCCTGCAGGGTCTGTGGGAAGACGTTTGCTCACAAACACAGCCTGAAGATGCACAGAACTCTTCACGACGCTGCTAAACAATTTCACTGTTTGCTCTGTGACAAATCCTTCGTTAGTAAGAGAAGTCTGGAGGAACACACCAGTATTCACACAGGTACAATATACAACATTATCCTCAGACGTCAGTATTCACACAGGTACAATATACAACATTATCCTCAGACGTCAGTATTCACACAGGTACAATATACAACATTATCCTCAGACGTCAGTATTCACACAGGTACAATATACAACATTATCCTCAGACGTCAGTATTCACACAGGTACAATATACAACATTATCCTCAGACGTCAGTATTCACACAGGTACAATATACAACATTATCCTCAGACGTCAGTATTCACACAGGTACAATATACAACATTATCCTCAGACGTCAGTATTCACACAGGTACAATATACAACATTATCCTCAGACGTCAGTATTCACACAGGTACAATATACAACATTATCCTCAGACGTCAGTATTCACACAGGTACAATATAACATTATCCTCAGACGCCAGTATTCACACAGGTACACTACAACATTATCCTCAGACGCCAGTATTCACACAGGTACAATATACAACATTATCCTCACGCCAGTATTCACACAGGTACAATATACAACATTATCCTCAGGCGCCAGTATTCGCACAGGGACAATATACAACATTATCCTCAGGCGCCAGTATTCGCACAGGGACAATATACAACATTATCCTCAGGCGCCAGTATTCGCACAGGGACAATATACAACATTATCCTCAGGCGCCAGTATTCGCACAGGGACAATATACAACATTATCCTCAGGCGCCAGTATTCGCACAGGGACAATATACAACATTATCCTCAGGCGCCAGTATTCGCACAGGGACAATATACAACATTATTCTCAGGCGCAAGTATTCGCACAGGGACAATATACAACATTATCCTCAGGCGCCAGTATTCGCACAGGGACAATATACAACATTATCCTCAGGCGCCAGTATTCGCACAGGGACAATATACAACATTATCCTCAGGCGCCAGTATTCGCACAGGGACAATATACAACATTATCCTCACACCAGCTTTCACACTATGGAGGCCGTTGAGCTGCAGAAGCAGAGTTGTTCTGCGTTGGCCTGACTAGGCATCCACCATATTTGGTAGAAAGAGCCAGTGTGGTACGTCACGATAAGGGGTGTCATACTATACTGTTCACTCAATACAGAAGTCCTTGGTTTGGTGAATCTAAGTATCTCTGGTAATAATATCTCTGTTAAATATCTTCCAGGTGAATCTAAGTATCTCTGTTAAATATCTTCCAGGTGAATCTAAGTATCTCTGTTAAATATCTTCCAGGTGAATCTAAGTATCTCTGTTAAATATCTTCCAGGTGAATCTAAGTATCTCTGTTAAATATCTTCCAGGTGAATCTAAGTATCTCTGTTAATAATATCTCTGTTAAATATCTTCCAGGTGAATCTAAGTATCTCTGTTAATAATATCTCTGTTAAATATCTTCCAGGTGAATCTAGTATCTCTGTTAATAATATCTCTGTTAAATGTCTTCCAGGTGAATCTAAGTATCTCTGTACCCAGTGTGGGAGGTCCTTCCACCGAGCCTCTGGTCTGAGTAAACACTTAAAGAGACACCAGCCCAAACCTGACGTACGAGGGTTCCCCTGTAATCAGTAAGGACCTGCTTCTCTCTCCTCAGTCTCATACATTCATTTGGATTAAGTAGGTTTATCTGAGTGGGTGAGTTTTGTCTTTTCGTGTGTGTGTCTGTCAGAGAGGTTTTGTCATGTCTGTGTGTGTATGCTCATTCCTCTCTGCCAGCTGTTTATTTTAGGTGTGTGAGCAATATCGTCTGTCGCTATGTACAAAACATTAAGAACACCTGCTCTTTCCATGACATAATGACCAGTTGAATCCAGGTGAAAGATATGATCCCTTATTGATGTCACCTGTTAAATTCACTTCAATCAGAGTAAATTAAGATGAAGACGAGGCAAACGGCACTGACCCTGTGACGAAGACGGGGGGCAAACGGCACTGACCCTGTGGCGAAGACGGGGGGCAAACGGCACTGACCCTGTGATGAAGACGGGGGGCATACGGCACTGACCCTGTGATGAAGACGAGGCAAACGGCACTGACCCTGTGGCGAAGACGGGGGGCAAACGGCACTGACCCTGTGATGAAGACTGGGGGGCAAACGGCACTGACCCTGTGATGAAGACGGGGGGCAAACGGCACTGACCCTGTGATGAAGACGGGGGGCATACGGCACTGACCCTGTGACGAAGACGAGGCAAACGGCACTGACCCTGTGACGAAGACGAGGCAAACGGCACTGACCCTGTGACGAAGACGGGGGGCATACGGCACTGACCCTGTGATGAAGACGGGGGGCAAACGGCACTGACCCTGTGATGAAGACGGGGGGCATACGGCACTGACCCTGTGATGAAGACGGGGGGCAAACGGCACTGACCCTGTGATGAAGACGAGGCAAACGGCACTGACCCTGTGATGAAGACGAGGCAAACGGCACTGACCCTGTGATGAAGACGAGGCAAACGGCACTGACCCTGTGATGAAGACGAGGCAAACGGCACTGACCCTGTGATGAAGACGGGGGGCAAACGGCACTGATCCTGTGATGAAGACGGGGGGCAAACGGCACTGACCCTGTGATGAAGACGAGGCAAACGGCACTGACCCTGTGGCGAAGACGGGGGGCAAACGGCACTGACCCTGTGATGAAGACGGGGGGCATACGGCACTGACCCTGTGATGAAGACGGGGGGCAAACGGCACTGACCCTGTGATGAAGACGAGGCAAACGGCACTGACCCTGTGATGAAGACGGGGGGCAAACGGCACTGACCCTGTGATGAAGACGGGGGGCAAACGGCACTGACCCTGTGGCGAAGACGGGGGGCAAACGGCACTGACCCTGTGATGAAGACGAGGCAAACGGCACTGACCCTGTGATGAAGACGAGGCAAACGGCACTGACCCTGTGATGAAGACGAGGCAAACGGCACTGACCCTGTGATGAAGACGAGGCAAACGGCACTGACCCTGTGGCGAAGACGGGGCAAACGGCACTGACCCTGTGGCGAAGACGGGGGGAAAACGGCACTGACCCTGTGATGAAGACGAGGCAAACGGCACTGACCCTGTGACGAAGACGGGGGGCAAACGGCACTGACCCTGTGATGAAGACGAGGCAAACGGCACTGACCCTGTGATGAAGACGAGGCAAACGGCACTGACCCTGTGATGAAGACGGGGGGCAAACGGCACTGACCCTGTGACGAAGACGGGGGGCAAACGGCACTGACCCTGTGACGAAGACGGGGGGCAAACGGCACTGACCCTGTGATGAAGACGGGGGGCAAACGGCACTGACCCTGTGACGAAGACGGGGGGCAAACGGCACTGACCCTGTGATGAAGACGAGGCAAACGGCACTGACCCTGTGATGAAGACGAGGCATACGGCACTGACCCTGTGATGAAGACGAGGGGCAAACGGCACTGACCCTGTGAAGATAATATTCGCTCAATTAAGTTGAACATTTTGAGAACTAAAAGACAGATTAGTCTTTTCATTGTCTTCTCTTTGAAGCAGTTGCCAATTGCTTTCCAAACGATGTTTTCCTGCAATTGTAGTTTGAAATACTGCGATATGCCTCGCTGGGCCCCTCTCTTTCATTCGCAACTCTATAATCATTTATATGATTGACTATTTGCCGCACCCTCGGCCTTCAAAACAGGCTATGGGATTTAAAACAATTTTCCATATTATTTAATTCTAATCGTTGGTTTAACTAGAGTATGATTGGCTAAATGTTAAAAACCAACAAAAGTCACATTTCATTGTGCCAATACAACGGGCCAATGGAAATGCAATATTGAATGATTCAAGAAAATTAACCTGTTTTGTTTTGTGTATAACAATTATACATGGAGAATAATTCCACACAGCGTAGTTTATTTTAACATTAATAGGCTCTAAATAAATTGCTGTTAAAATTGCTTGACCATCGAAGGTGAACATTTCCCCACTGATGTCGGTTACGACGCCGATCTGCAGTCAGGTCAAGACCCTGGTGAAGGTGAACGAGCACGCAGATGAGCTTCCCTGAGACGGTTTCTGACAGTTTGTGCAGAAGTTCTTTGGTTGTGCAAAACCCCACAGTTTGATCAGCTGTCTGGGTGGCTGGTCTCAGACGATTCCACAGGTGAAGATGCTGGATGTGGAGGTCCTGGGCTGGCGTGGTTACACCTGGTCTGCGGTTGTGAGGCCGGTTGGACCTACTGCCAAATTCTCTAAAACAATGTTGGAGGTGGCTTATGGTAGAGAAATTAACATTTAAATTCTCTGGCGACAACTCTGGTGGACATTCCTGCAACCCTGTAGGCTATAGGATCTATAGGTACCTCCACCCTGTAGGCTAGATGGGTGGGGATGGGGGTACCTATAGATCCTATAGCCTACGTGGTGGGGGTACCTATAGATCCTATAGCCTACGTGGTGGGGGTACCTATAGATCCTGTAGCCTACGTGGTGGGGGTACCTATAGATCCTGTAGCCTACGTGGTGGGGGGACCTATAGATCCTATAGCCTACGTGGTGGGGGGGACCTATAGATCCTATAGCCTACGTGGTGGGGGTACCTATAGATCCTATAGCCTACGTGGTGGGGGGACCTATAGATCCTATAGCCTACGTGGTGGGGGGACCTATAGATCCTGTAGACTACGTGGTGGGGGTACCTATAGATCCTGTAGACTACGTGGTGGGGGTACCTATAGATCCTATAGCCTACGTGGTGGGGGGACCTATAGATCCTGTAGCCTACGTGGTAGGTGTACCTATAGATCCTGTAGCCTACGTGGTGGGGGTACCTATAGATCCTGTAGCCTACGTGGTGGGGGTACCTATAGCCTACGTGGTGGGGGTACCTATAGATCCTGTAGCCTACGTGGTGGGGGTAACTATAGATCCTGTAGCCTACGTGGTGGGGGTACCTATAGATCCTATAGTCTACGTGGTGGGGGTACCTATAGATCCTATAGTCTACGTGGTGGGGGTACCTATAGATCCTATAGCCTACGTGGTGGGGGTACCTGTAGCCTACGTGGTGGGGGTACCTGTAGCCTACGTGGTGGGGGTACCTATAGCCTACGTGGTGGGGGTACCTGTAGCCTACGTGGTGGGGGTACCTGTAGCCTACGTGGTGGGGGTACCTATAGATCCTATAGCCTACGTGGTGGGGGGACCTATAGATCCTGTAGCCTACGTGGTGGGGGGACCTATAGATCCTATAGCCTACGTGGTGGGGGGACCTATAGATCCTATAGCCTACGTGGTGGGGGTACATATAGATCCTATAGCCTACGTGGTGGGGGTACATATAGATCCTATAGCCTACGTGGTGGGGGTAGCTATAGATCCTGTAGCCTATGTGGTGGGGGGACCTATAGATCCTGTAGCCTACGTGGTGGGGGTACCTATAGATCCTGTAGCCTACGTGGTGGGGGTACCTATAGATCCTGTAGCCTACGTGGTGGGGGTACCTATAGATCCTGTAGCCTACGTGGTAGGGGGACCTATAGCCTACGTGGTGGGGGTACCTATAGCCTACGTGGTGGGGGGACCTATAGCCTACGTGGTGGGGGGACCTATAGCCTACGTGGTGGGGGGACCTATAGCCTACGTGGTGGGGGGACCTATAGCCTACGTGGTGGGGGGACCTATAGCCTACGTGGTGGGGGGACCTATAGCCTACGTGGTGGGGGGACCTATAGCCTACGTGGTGGGGGGACCTATAGCCTACGTGGTGGGGGGACCTATAGCCTACGTGGTGGGGGGACCTATAGCCTACGTGGTGGGGGGACCTATAGCCTACGTGGTGGGGGGACCTATAGCCTACGTGGTGGGGGGACCTATAGCCTACGTGGTGGGGGGACCTATAGCCTACGTGGTGGGGGGACCTATAGCCTACGTGGTGGGGGGACCTATAGCCTACGTGGTGGGGGGACCTATAGCCTACGTGGTGGGGGGACCTATAGCCTACGTGGTGGGGGGACCTATAGATCCTATAGCCTACGTGGTGGGGGTACCTATAGATCCTATAGCCTACGTGGTGGGGGGACCTATAGATCCTGTAGCCTACGTGGTGGGGGGACCTATAGATCCTGTAGCCTACGTGGTGGGGGGACCTATAGATCCTGTAGCCTACGTGGTGGGGGGACCTGTAGCCTACGTGGTGGGGGGACCTATAGATCCTATAGCCTACGTGGTGGGGGGACCTATAGATCCTATAGCCTGTGAGGTGGGGGTAGATGTGTGGGGACACCCCTAGTGTGGGGTGTTTTTTCCTTGGCACACATTGGGGCCCCTTGAATGCCGTAGGATATCTGAACATCATTTCTAATCGTATGCCTCCCTTCATGTCAGCGGTGTGTCCATCAGGGAATAGATTATTTTCCAGCAGGATGATGCCCCATGCCACAACGCTAGGATTGTCCAGGAATGGTTCCACAAGCATGAATTCAGTTTACTGCAGTGGCCTGCCCGGTCGCCCGCCCGATCTCTGCCCGGCCGCCCGCCGCCCGTTCTCTGCCCGGCCGCCCGCCGCCCGATCTCTGCCCGGTCGCCCGCCGCCCGATCTCTGCCCGGTCGCCCGCCGCCCGATCTCTGCCCAGTCGCCCGCCGCCCGTTCTCTGCCCAGTCGCCCGCCGCCCGTTCTCTGCCCAGTCGCCCGCCGCCCGTTCTCTGCCCAGTCGCCCGCCGCCCGTTCTCTGCCCAGTCGCCCGCCGCCCGTTCTCTGCCCAGTCGCCCGCCGCCCGTTCTCTGCCCAGTCGCCCGCCGCCCGTTCTCTGCCCAGTCGCCCGCCGCCCGTTCTCTGCCCAGTCGCCCGCCGCCCGTTCTCTGCCCAGTCGCCCGCCGCCCGTTCTCTGCCCAGTCGCCCGCCGCCCGTTCTCTGCCCAGTCGCCCGCCGCCCGTTCTCTGCCCAGTCGCCCGCCGCCCGTTCTCTGCCCAGTCGCCCGCCGCCCGTTCTCTGCCCGGTCTCTGCCCAGTCGCCCGCCGCCCGTTCTCTGCCCAGTCGCCCGCCGCCCGATCTCTGCCCAGTCGCCCGCCGCCCGTTCTCTGCCCAGTCGCCCGCCGCCCGTTCTCTGCCCGGTCTAAAGAGATGGAACGAGCTATTTGAAGTAGAGATCCACTAGCAGCCAACTGTGGGAATCATTGGAGTCAACATTGATCAGCATCCCTGTGGAACGCTTTCAACACCTTGTACAGTCCATGCCTCAACGAATTGAGGCTGTTCTGAGGGCAAAAGGGGGTGAAACTCAATATTAGGAAGGTGTTCCTAATGTTTTGTGTGTGTGTGTGGTGTGTGTGTGTGTGATGTAGTGCCTGTCCTGACTGGTCTGTATCTCCTTCTCTCCTCCAGCTGTGATAAGAGTTTCTTTGAGGCCAAAGACCTGCAGCAGCACATGAACAAACACCTGGGACTCAAGCCCTTCCAGTGTCAGGTGGGGAATAATTATAATGGTGTTATATTCTATCAGGTATGTGGGAAGTGTTACAGCTGTGTAGGGTTCTATCAGGTATGTGGGAAGTGTTACAGCTGTGTTGTGTTTGGTGTTGTGTTCTATCAGGTATGTGGGAAGTGTTACAGCTGGAAGAAGGACTGGTATTCCCACGTGAAGTCCCACAGTGTGGCAGAGCCTTACAAGTAAGTCCACCACCATAGAAATCTAATTCTATTCATCACATGCTTGGTAAACAACCGGTGTGGTCTAACAGTGAAATGCTGACTTACGGGTCCTTTCCCTTCAACGCAGAGAGAAATAATAATAGATACACAATAAATAACGATATACAAGCGGTACCAAGTCGATCTGCCAGGGTACGAGTTAATTGAGGTAGGTATGCACATATAACTAGGAATGAAGTGACAGGTGGTAAACTACAGCATGGTAAACGATAGTAAGTTAAAAAAGAGTCAATGCAGATAGTCCAGGTAGCTATTTGGTTAACTATTTATCAGTCTTATGGCTTTGGGGGGGGTAGAAGCTGTTCAGGATCCTGTTGGTTCCAGACGTCGTTACCGTTTGCTGCGCGTTAGCAGAGAGAACAGTCTATGACGTGGGGCCTTCGGTTGGTATAGAGGTCCTGGATGGCAGGGCGTTCGACCCCAGTGATGTACTGGGGCCGTACGCGCTACCCTCTGAAGCGCCATACCGAGCGGTGACGCAGCCAGTCACGATGCTCTCAATGGTGCAGCTGTAGAACTTTTTCAGGGCCTTGCCAAATCTTTTCAGCCTCCTGAGGGTGAGAGGCGTCGTCGTGCCCTCTTCACGACTGTTTTTGGTGTGTTTGGACCATGACAACAATAGATCCCTTAACCACCTGGGGGTGCGACCCGTCAGGAAGTCCAGGATCCAGTTGCAGAGGGGAGGTGTTTAGTCCCAGGGGTCCTTAGCTTAGTGATGACCTTGTAGTGACCTATGACCTATGGTGGTGAACGCTGAGCTGTACTCAATGAACAGCATTGGCACGTCGGTGTTCCTTTTGTCCAATTGGGAAAGGGCACTGTGGAGTGCAATAGAGGTTGTGTCATCTGTGGCTCTGTTGGGGTGGTATGCGAATTGGAGTGGGTCCAGGCTGTCTGGGATAATGGTGTTTGAGCCATTACCTACCTTTCAAAGCATTTCATGGCTACAGATGTGAATGCTATGGGGTGATACTCATTTGGACAGGTTACCTTGGCGTTCTTGGGCACAGGGACTATGGTGGTCTGCCTGAAACATGTAGGTATTACAGACTCAGTCAGGGAGAGGTTGAAAATGTCAGTGAAGACACTTTCCAGCTGGTCAGCACATGCTCTGAGTACGCGTCCTGGTAATTGGTTTGTGAATGTTAACCTGTTTTTAAAGGTCTTACTCACATCTGCTATGGAGAGCGTGATCACAGTCGTCCGGAACAGCTGGTGCTCTCTCGCATGGTTCAGTGTTGCTTGCCTCAAAGCGAGCGTAGAAGGCATTTAGCTCGTCTGGTAAGCTCGCGTCACTGGGAAGCTCGCGGCAGTGATAGTTTGCAAGCCCTGCCACATCCGACGAGCGTCACAGTTGGTGTAATAGGATTTGAGCTTAGTATTTGTATTGACGCGTTGACTGTTTGATGGTTAGTTGGAGGGCGTGGAGGACTCAACTTGGATATATCCTGTTTTAGCAGCGACTGACCCTAAAAAGCAACTTCTCGTTTCGAGCCTTGACAACAGGTGTTTCAAAAACGGACACATTTAGTTTACGTTCAAACGTGAAACGGCATGCATTCATATACTCAAACATCTTCATACTAATTTGTTTTTTCAGATATGTTCTTTATTTTGTCTCTGTTTCTAACGAGTGAGGGTTGGAGGGATGATTCAACGAGGGAGGGATGATTCAACGAGGGAGGGGTGATTCAACGAGTGACTGTGGATGATTCAACGAGGGACTGTGGGATGATTCAACGAGTGACTGTGGGATGATTCAACGAGTGACTGTGGGATGATTCAACGAGTGACTGTGGGATGATTCAACGAGTGACTGTGGGATGATTCAACGAGTGACTGTGGGATGATTCAACGAGTGACTGTGGGATGATTCAACGAGTGACTGTGGGATGATTCAACGAGTGACTGTGGGATGATTCAACGAGTGACTGTGGGATGATTCAACGAGTGACTGTGGGATGATTCAACGAGTGACTGTGGGATGATTCAACGAGTGACTGTGGGATGATTCAACGAGTGACTGTGGGATGATTCAACGAGTGAGTGTGGGATGATTAAAGCACTTTGTGACAATTGTTGATGTAAAAAAAGTTTTTCTCTAGATGAAATTTGATCTGTTAATCCTTTGTCCTGTAGGTGTAACGTCTGCGGCAAGGAGTTCTTTGAGAAGGCTCTGTTCAGGAGACACGTGAAGAAAGCCACGCATGGCAAGAAGGGCAGGGTAAAACAGAACCTAGAGAGAGAGTGTGAACACTGTGGCAGGAAGTTCACCCAGCTCAGAGAGTACAGACGACACATGAACAACCACCAGGGTGAGAGAGAGACACACACACACACACACACACACACACACACACACACACACACCTTAAAGCCACAATATGTCTTCAGCCTAATGGCACTTGGTTTACTATAAATCTGAGAGATGGGGCTGGAGAAAATGTAAGCTCTCTCCAAGTTCATAGCTGGAGCTATGCATGCAATTACTATAAGGGCAACATTTAACACGCGAATCGCACTATTTAACTGGATCTAAATGGACTCTCTCTCTCAGTAAAACGTACTGCTCCTTGATGATATAGGGTAAAGTCTACTTAACCTCTATGGGCTAGGTGGGACGCTAGCGTGCCACCCGTGGTGCACTCCATCAACAGCAGGTGCATTTCAAGAGCGGCAAATTTGAATCCAAATAAATGTCAAAATTCAAATTTTTCAAAAATACAACTATTTTACACCATTTGAAAGATAAACATCTCCTTAATCTAACCACGTTTTACGATTTCAAAAAGGTTTTACGGCGAAAGCATAAATTTAGAGTATGTTAGGACAGTACATTTACAAGAGTTGTGTGTAATGTTTTGTCAAGTCAAAGACAGGGTCACCAAAACCATAAAACCAGCTAAAATGATGCACTAACCTTTTACAATCTCCATCAGATGACACTCCTAGGACATTATGTTAGACAATGCATGCATTTTTAGTTCTATCAAGTTCATATTTATATCCAAAAACAGCGTTTTACTATGGCATTGATGTTGAGGAAATCGTTTCCCTCCAATAACCGGCAGTCAAGTCAGCGTCACAAATTAAATAATTAAAATTAGAAAACATTGGTAAAATATTATATTGTCATTTAAAGAATTATAGATTTACATCTCTTGAACGCAATCAACTTGCCAGATTTAAAAATAACCTTACTGGGAAATCACACTTTGCAATAATCTGAGCACTGCGCCCAGAAAAATACGCGTTGCGATACAGACTAGACGTCATGTTGGGGAGATCTAAAATCGAAAATACTATGTAAATAATCCATTACCTTTGATTCTCTTCATCAGATGTCACTTCCAGGTATCACAGGTCCATAACGAATGTAGTTTTGTTCAAAAAAGCTCATCATTTATGTCCAAAAATCTCCGTCTCGTTAGCACATGATGTAAGCCAGCCGGACTTCTCGTCATGAACGAGGGGAAAAAATATATTTCCGTTCGTTCAAACATGTCAAACGTTGTATAGCATAAATCATTAGGGCCTTTTTTAACCAGAACATGAATAATATTCAAGGTGGACGAATGCATACTCTTTTATAACGTATTGGAACGAGGGTACCCAACATGAACTCGCGCGCCAGGTGTCTAATGGGACATCATCGTTCCATGGCTCTTGTTCGGTCAGATCTCCCTCCAGAAGACTCAAAACACTTTGTAAAGGCTGGTGACATCTAGTGGAAGCAATAGGAAGTGCCAAAATATTCCTAAGCCCCTGTGTTTTTCAATGGGATAGGTTTAAAGTCAATACAACACATCAGGTATCCACTTCCTGTCAGAAAATGTCTCAGGGTTTTGCCTGCCAAATGAGTTCTGTTATACTCACAGACACCATTCAAACAGTTTTAGAAACTTTAGAGTGTTTTCTATCCATATATAATAAGTATATGCATATTCTAGTTACTGGGTAGGATTAGTAACCAGATTAAATCGGGTACATTTTTTTTATCCAGACGTGCAAATGCTGCCCCCTAGCCCTAACAGGTTAAGCCCACAAATCTAAGTTTAGATATTTCTAACATATACTTGTTTTAATTTTTGTAAGAAAAGTGTCGATAAAATGAAAGATTAATTTCAAAGTTTTATGACTTTGTTATTATTATTTTTTTTTAGACATATACATATATTTGATCAAATATGTGAGAAGTCTAGACTGAGCTTAATGGATACCTAATGTACTGTTAAAAGCCCATGGGTGTTCCATATAAGCCCTGTTCTTAAATATTCCAATTTAATTTGATTTCCAAATATTAAACATACAAACTGACATTTTTCCTATGTATAATTTAGATTCTGTTAATTTCCCCTAAAAGTTATTAAAATAAACTGCTCATTACTGTTTATCATTAAAGTAGCTCTCATAACGAGGGGGTGTCCAATCATATCCATAATGTGGACATAAGGTGCTTCTACACCTGCATTACTTGCTGTTTCGGGGTTTTAAGCTGGGTTTCTGTACAGCCAGAAGAGGACTGGCCACCCCTCATAGCCTGGTTCCTCTCTAGGTTTCTTCCTAGGTTCTGGCCTTTCTAGGGAGTTTTTCCTAGCCACCGTGCTTCTACACCTGCATTACTTGCTGTTTGGGGGTTTTAGGCTGGGTTTCTGTACAGCACTTTGAGATGTCAGCTGATGTAAGAAGGGCTATATAAATACATTTGATTTGATAAGGTGTTAGCATGCTAAAGCTCGCACACCGAACCAATGTGCTCGTATACTCTCTCTTTTAAAAGACCTTCACTTGAAAAATATGAAAAAAGCAGCAATAGTACTGTTTGTCCATTTTGAGACTCCGTAGCCAGTATACACTTCCTCAAAATAGTTAGAATGGATCTAAGATCACTCAAGAAATCTGTCGTTGATTTAGACTTTTTTTTTTTGCCGACGAGTTCTTAGTCGTGAAATTTTACGTTAACTATGATGTTTGTTGTCCACCGACAACTAGCATAAAAAAATAATTTTCAATTGGCAAGAAATGGTAATCAATGACCATGAGATATGCTATCGTGTGCTGTATCTGAGAAGGTACTAAACAAGTATGTATCTGAGAAGGTACTAAACAAGTATGTATCTGAGAAGGTACTAAACAAGTATGTTGGATACTAGTATCCATACTAGTATCCATAACAACTTATGGATACTACATCTAATTGGCTTAGAATAACAACTGTTATGGATACTACATCTGATTGGCTTAGAATAACAACTGTTATGGATATAACCAGATTAATAAATAAATAAATAAAAAAATATTTTTTTTTTATCCAAAGATGGAAATGGGCTTAACACTAAAGGCTGAGTTATAACCAGTTATAGAAGGGTATGTCAAGTGACAAAGGACCAGCAGCTAAATGAGATCCAACTGATGCCGTGTCCTGAAGACTTACCCCGTTCTGTAAGCACGCGCAGAGGCCTCAAATCATCTCCAATAACTTGACAATGGACTTGACTGCCGTCATATCGACACCTTGTATTCATTATAATGCCATTATTGCATTTGTGCTGATTTTCACTATTTGACCAGCACACTTGGTGCTTATGATGTTGAAGCTACTGATTTTTCTTAAGTTGACCTGAGCGTCATTGTCAGGAAGGAAGGGGGGGGGGGGTCCAACGAGGCCTTTCTAACGTTAATCAGTACACTCACCCTACAGACGGGTGTTGATGAGGAGTCTGTGTAGGACTACAGCGTAGTACTGTCTGTATCCCTGTCTCCTAAAACACACGTTCTCTTCTCTCAGGAGTCAAACCCTTCGAGTGTCTGACGTGCGGCGTAGCGTGGGCCGACGCCCGCTCTCTGAAGAGACACGTACGCACCCACACGGGCGAGCGCCCTTACGTGTGCCCCGAGTGCCAGGAGGCCCACATCGACGCCCGCTCCTTACGGAAACACATGACCAAATACCACGGCGACCTCCTGCCGGGGAAGATCATGCTGGAGAAAGACACGCTGCAGTTTCACAATCAGGGTACTCAGGTCGAACACGCCGTCTCCATCCTGGCGTCCGATCTCCCTCCCGAGCTCCGGCCCGTCCAGCCGCCGCAGGACGAAGAGATCGAGACGGTTCTGATCACGGAGGAGACCGTGGAGGCGGTAGAAGCGGTTCAGGCCGTTCAGGGTGACGGGGTCGCGACCTTGTCGGACCAGAGCATAATGCAGGTGGTGAACTATGTGCTGTCTCAGCAGACTGTGCTGCCTGGGGGGGTGAAAATGGAGGAGCAAGAGGTTATACAAACCATGGAGGTGGTACACATGGCAGAGGTGGAGTGACCTGACAGACCACCTAGTGGACAGGAAGGATGACTCGCGTAGTCACTCATATCCCTAAACCTGAACCAGGTGAAGTGACTCGTATCCCTAAACCAGGTGGAAAGCCGAAGTGACTAGTGGACAGTTTGAGTGACCGGTAGACTCAACACAGGCCTGTCACTCTGTCCTGAGGTGGAGGAACAGGGAATCTGTCAGATGTTCAGTAAAGGCACACTGTAGCAAAAAAACATTCTGCAATGGAAAACAATGTGTTCTTATTAGACAAATTCAGGTACTGCTCCCTTGTTTTTCCCCAATTTGAACAGGCCCCTCTGTCTACAGTGGGACAGAAGGTACAAAGTTCACTGTTTTTTTTACTGAATATATATATATATATATATATATATATATATATATATATATATATATATATATATATATATATATATATATATATAATTTGAACGAACTGAATTGATTTAAAGCTCAATCCAATCTTGTGTGTAAATATGGCAGTCATTAAAATATTCTGGATTAATTTGCCGCATTCATGAATCTCACCAGACCCATTGAATCTCAGATGTTTTTATTAAATTATAAAATAATCCAGTTTTCAGACTTTACTTTTGTTTCAGGGCCATTTTTTTTATTTACCATGTAGTACAACTTTTTGTTCTAGCCTTGTTTTAAATCAGCCTGGCTCTGCAACGTTTACATTCTGGTTTCACTCCTCCCCTTTTTATTAGTTAAAGCTCAACGAGCTCCCATCTGTCTGTCCACAGGCTGGAGGGGAAACATAATAAACCTATTGCTTATGTTAATCTTGTCTGCCTTTCTCTCAAAGACCACACAGTGTACAAGCTGAATTAGTACTGCCAGGAAGTGAATATTCTGCCAGGAAGTGAATATTCTACCAGGAAGTGAATATTCTGCCAGGAAGTGAATATAAGGCCATCTGCACTTTTTAGTGTTACTAATGGAAATGGAAAATAAAAAATAAATAAAACTGACCATATGAAATATTACAAACTCCCAACAGCATTTGATAACTTGGGTTATTTTTTATTTTTTTGTTTATCAAAATAAGTACATTGCAACATATTTACAATTCATTTTACAAAATTGTGGAACAGCAGATTACAGTACTAGATTCTGCTTTCAATGTACCGACTGAATGACATACTAGGGTCATTCATAGCATGTTCATTCAGTGATTTATCGCACTTTTTTAATATTGAAATTATATAACTGTGTTTTATGGCAACACTGCACAGATCGCTTGTAATATCAGTGAGAACAATGACTTGTGAGACACCGATTGTGTTTTTTTTAAATTCATTTAAATGAATACAAATAACCCAAACCCCTTCGTACCATAATGGCTTTTAACCATGCAGTATTCTACGCCAAATCCTTTTGTGTTTTTAGTAGAAAATAATATACAAATGTATATACAATGATCTCAATAGTTTGGGCCATCTATCAAGTTAATCTGTAACAACAACAAAAAACAGTTTACAAAATGTGGTTCCAAAAATCCAGCAATACTACAAGTCTCAAGGATTGTTTGTAATAGAGAAATATAGCCCAGTAAATGTTTAAACAGACCCACACAATACAACAGTACGCCGTCGTTACAGACGGCAGAACAAGCAGGCAATAAAATATCGTCCGAAACGGCACCCTATATACAGTGCACTACTTTCCGCCGTAGGGTGCAATTTTGGACGATACCAAGGAAGACCTGTAACGTTATTGATACCACCTCAAGGGCTATGAGCGTGTTGAGTCGTTAAATACTTCAGATAAAAGTTTGTGTGTAATGCGTTCTCGTTCACGTAGAAATACAGTAAAGCAGTCATCATAAAACACGATGGTTTAACCTTCCAGTAATTTCCCCAAGAGTTATATAAACACAATTTTTAACTAAAAATATTCCAGTAACTTCCCCCAAGAGTTATAAAACACGATGGTTTAATTAACAAATAGGGTTGCAAAATCCCCAGGTTTCTGAAAATCCTGGAAGCAGAAGGGTTAACACAGGCACAATACAAGGCAATAACTTTGTTCTGTGGTTTTAAAATAAAATCAAAAATCAACCAACAAACAGCATATTATTAATAACACTTTTCTCTGACACAAAGTAAAAAATATGTATGTTGAAATGTATACAATCAAGTCCGGCTTGTGACCAGCAGGTAAAAACAGTGTCGTGGACTAAAAACAGCAGGCAATCCATGACGGTCCAGTCGAGAGCAACAGACCGGGATTCAATCCAAGGTGTAGTAAAGAGCAGCGCATTTATACTTTTAATGGTAATTTAGGTTTGAGCCGACATGTTATATGAATATTTATAATTTTTGGGCTGTATTTAGCAGTATATGGTGCAGTACCAATATGGCCACTAGAGGCCGCCACTCGCCTGTTTATATGAGGTTACTTCTTGTTGGCTTGCACTATGGCAGTTGAGAAGTTTGCCAATGTCGGTCAACAGAACCGATAAATACATTTTTATATCTTTATTTTGAAGGTAAGCGGATGGAAAAGCACCATATTCAATTGAGTAATGTTTTCGGAGGTCGTACATATGTTTTCACAAAACGTATGAAAAGTCCGCTAGCCTACAAGCTAATGTAGCTGGTAGCCCCATACCAACACTAGCTTCCTTAGTAACGGGCCTTGATCAGCAACACTAGCTTCCCTAGTAACGGGCCATGATCAGCAACACTAGCTTCCCTAGTAACGGGCCTTGATCAGCAACACTAGCTTCCTTAGTAACGGGCCTTGGTCAGCAACACTAGCTTCCCTAGTAACGGGCCTTGGTCAGCAACATTAGCTTCCTTAGTAACGGGCGTTGATCAGCAACACTAGCTTCCTTAGTAACGGGCCATGATCAGCAACACTAGCTTCCCTAGTAACGGGCCAGGTTACTGCCGGGTCGTAACCAGGTTACTGCCGGGTCGTAACCAGGTTACTGCCGAGTCGTAACCAGGTTACTGCCGGGTCGTAACCTCCCTGCTACTATTGGCTATCGGGCGTCCGATATTCAGCACCAGCATTTGAGGAAATGCTTTGAAATCAATGAAAGCTGCTTCTCTGCCCGTGTTGCTCTTGCTTTGCGTCGATGGTTGACCCACTCATTCATTAGATCTTGTGAATTGAAATGCGAAAATATGCAACATTTGGTTGCATATGGCCTCGACTACACACACACACACACACACACACACACACACACACACATATACCACTGATTATTTTACTAAGAGTCAAGAAGCTACTATTACCTGAATGTAACGTCTAATGTAACTGGCCCCTCTAACAGTGTAACTGGCCCCCTCTAACAGTGTAACTGGCCCCCTCTAACAGTGTAACTGGCCCCCTCTAACAGTGTAACTGGCCCCCTCTAACAGTGTAACTGGCCCCCTCTAACAGTGTAACTGGCCCCTCTAACAGTACAACTGGCCCCTCTAACAGTACAACTGGCCCCTCTAACAGTACAACTGGCCCCTCTAACAGTACAACTGGCCCCTCTAACAGTATAACTGGCCCCTCTAACAGTACAACTGGCCCCAGCTTGGCCCCCAGCAGTTGAGATGGTCTAGAACCGCCACTGAGTACAACAGTGGTGTGCAGAACGGCATCCCGGATCGCACAACTCGTCGGTCCTCGTCACGGATTGGACTATTACAGCAGACGACCACACCAGGTTCTACTCCTATCAGCTAAAAACAAGAAGAAGAAGAGGCTCCACTGGACAATTTAGGAGTGGAAAAAAAAACGTCGCTTGATACCAATTGAGCAACTTTTTGAACACTACACTTTGTATAATCAATTTCCTGAAGAATTCAGGCTGTTCTGTAGGCAAAATGGGGTCTGACCAGGTACTAGATGGGTGTACCAAATAAACTGTCCACTGTGAGTGTATACCCTGTTGTATTTTGCAATATTTGTGAATTTATAAATGGTATATTATTATTTATGAAATGGGAGCAGTTGACAGATGTTTGCTAAGGTGGGTCAACAGCAAGACGGAAGCACCTACATAAATACAATCTTTATTTTTAATCTCTCATCTGTCTAACGCACTTTGGATTGAATCCTGGCCATACACCTTCTATAGCCCAACAACAACAACAAATCCCCAAAAAGGTTTCCACTCAAGTCTTTAACACATTGGAATCGATTATAAAAACGTATTAAAACAATATCAAAGCAAAATCACAAAAGCATTTTAAGAGCTTTGTCTCAAGAAATTTGATTTGAATTTTTTTGTTTGTTGATGAAATGTATTTTTTTTCTACAAAAACCCAATTTGTCTCATCCTCTAGCTGGCAGCTATGGAAGGCTTTTTAATAAAATAAGTGCATTTTTATTTAGGATATCTGAACTAAGGACCAGGATCTGGCTTCCGCCGCTAGCGATGTGATTTAGTCTTACGACGACGCACTTAGCTAGTCTGAGGCAGGTCGGTAAACAACTTCCAACAATGGGTTTTTGGTTCTGCTCCAAACCAGGGTTCTAACAATGAACTTTAACCTTAATAAGATGCTTTTGAGGAAACCGGACCCAGAGCACTTCGAAAGCAGAGATTTCCTAGTTCTGTACCGTGATACGGGAGTGTGGTTGGTCAACAGTTGTATGACTGGGGCTTCAAATCCAAGGACCATCGCCGACAAGCGGACTGCACTCGACCTTTTTTTAATGATAAATGTGCGCTTCAGCTGACATCCACAGCGTTTACTGTAAAAAGTGACCTCTGAACTTCAGGGAAATGGCCTTTTTTTTTTTATACAGACCCGTTTTGGTGCAGTGCGCTTGTCAACAGTGCACCTTGGATTGAAATTCCATCCAGAGTGTGAGAGTTTTTTTTTTTCCTATTCCCCTTCTTCCTTGATGCGCTGCTGCTTGTTGCGTCGGGAGTCCAGGTCGAAGGAGAAGTCGGACCAGTCGTCACGCGGTGGGAATGAGATGGTCTGGCGCAAGGTGAAACGCACGGCGTCGATGACCCGCTCGCTCCGGGCCTCAGAGGACCCTACGCTGACGGTGGAGGCCCCGCTGGAGGTTCGCAGGATGTGAGGAGGAGGGGAGAATTCCATGCTTTGCCGGTGCTCCATGATACCCTTCCAGATGACGTGCTGGAACTCCTGCGGGATCTTCAGCCGGGACAGGTCCTGTGGACGAGGATGACATCACACACTGAGGGGTTAGTGTTAGTCTCTCTTTTTAGTCTTGTTTAGTCTTCTCTCTCTCTCTCTCTCTCTCACAGGCTATGCCCAGGGCCCCACGCAGCCCGAAAATGAAGAAGTAGTTCTGATTTGCATACAAAAAAAATAGACCAAGATGACTGCAGATAAACGTTGCTTTTTTTTCCATAAATGTTTTTTTTTCTTTTTTTTTCTTGCCTTACACGAAAGCTCAGGCCTCTTGAAGCCAGCTGACCCTTCTCTCTGAGTTTAACCGAACAGATGAGGTGCGTGCGCCAGGCAAGGCCTCACCTCCAAGTTATAGTTCTCGATCTGGTAGATGTTGGTCAGACCCTGTGCTGTGAAACAGTCCAGGCAGGCTGCGCAGCCCAACCGCAGAAGAAAGCTGCAACAGGACACACAGAGAAAGAAACGGGTTAGTAGTGAAAAATAACACCTCAGCGTTCTTGTAATAACTGTGTTAGACAGTTACACAGAGAGCTCAGTCAGATTGCAAGCTTGTTTTAGTTTCGGTGACAAACTATCGCTAGGTGTTGCAATTGTTCTGTCAATATTGCGTCTCGTCCTGACTTTATTAGCGCCCACAACTGTCCAGAAGCATCAACAGACGTGTGGTTATCAGTGGTGGCTGGTGCCACTTTAAAAATCATCGGAAGGGAAGGGGCTCTTAGTAACGGAAACGAATGGAACATTATCAAAACACAGATACTCTTAAGCCGTTCCAGTCATTACTATGAGTCCGTCCTTCTTTCACCAGCCTCCACTGGTGGTCGTTTTAGCTAGGTACCTGGAGATGCTGCTGTCCATAGGGTAGGGAGGCGGAGGGGTGCAGTGGGAGCTGGGCACCATGGGTAACTGAGGCTGCAGGATGTGGGCGGGGCTCAGGGCAGACATGTCAGCATTCATAGCCATGTGGCCCATCATCGGAGTCACTAGAGAATCACACAGAGATCATAGTTTTATCTCGATAAAGGAAGTTTTATCTCTATAAAGGAAGTTTTATCTCTATAAAGGAAGTTTTATCTCTATAAAGGAAGCAATCTACTGTTAGCCACGTGGCCCATTATCGGACTCGCTAGAGAATCACATAGACTAGTGCGAGTGCCTCTTAAAGGGGCGAGGGGTTTTAAAAATGACAAATGTATCTCCAGCATCATTACTATGGTAACCATATTTATGTAGATTAGGTGCAGTGAACATCATAGTGTCACTCCAGAAACAAGCTTCTGTGAAGCAAGTACTCTTTAAAGCCACAATCTGTCATTCGTTTTTTTTCAGCCCGCTCACTTATTTGCCATAAAGCTTAAGGGATGAGGCTGGGTGTGGTCCTTAAGGGATGAAACTGGGTGTGGTCCTTAAGGGATGAGGCTGGGTGTGGTCCTTAAGGGATGAGGCTGGGTGTGGTCCTTAAGGGATGAGGCTGGGTGTGGCCCTTAAGGGATGAGGCTGGGTGTGGTCCTTAAGGGATGAGGCTGGGTGTGGTCCTTAAGGGATGAGGCTGGGTGTGGCCCTTAAGGGATGAGGCTGGGTGTGGTCCTTAAGGGATGAGGCTGGGTGTGGCCCTTAAGGGATGAGGCTGGGTGTGGCCCTTAAGGGATGAGGCTGGGTGTGGTCCTTAAGGGATGAAGCTGGACAAAAGTAAGAACTCTTAACGTTCTCTGAGATTGTATATTATCTACTTAAGTTAGTGGGGTGGGGCATCGCGACAACAATACATGAGGAGGAGGAGGAGGAGGAGAGAGAGAGAGAGGCTCCAGAGTCCCACAGGGATTTTTTATTTATTTTATTTTTATTTAACTAGGCAAGTCAGTTAAGAACAAATTCTTATTTTACAATGACGGCCTACCGGGGAACAGTGGGTTAACTGCCTTGTTCAGGGGGCAGAACGACAGATTTTGTACCTCGTCAGCTCGGGGGGATTCGATCTTGCAACCTTCCGGTTACTAGTCCAACGCTCTAACCACTAGGCTACCTGCTGGTTACTAGTCCAACGCTCTAACCACTAGGCTACCTGCTGGTTACTAGTCCAACGCTCTAACCACTAGGCTACCCTGCCATCCCATTGACCCAGGGGACGATGCGTTCTGACAGGAAGCTGAGAATTGTACAGTGGCAACCAACACAACCCCTCCCAGCTCCACTTGTGCCCAGACAGATACCGTTATCCTCCCTGACGCGTGTCACATGATCGCCCCCAGAGGGGACGTGGAAGCGGAGTTATGACAAGGACCCAGACATAAAGACTGGGAGAAAAACAAGCTGGGGGTGGTAGGGTAGAGGAAGGACATGGGCCTAGACAGATAAAGTCAGACAGGGGGAGCAGAATCTCTCTACACAAAATGGGGTAAGGCACACTTACTGTCAGTCAGGCCTTGGGCCATGGAGGAAGGGGTGAGGGTGCTGCGTTGCTGGGGGTTGATGAGCTGGCTGACGGACGGGAGCTTGTTGACCTTGCCGTGTGGGGGTGGAGGGGAGCTGGACCCGTATTGGGGCTGGGGGGCCATGGTGCTCCTGGGGCAGGAGAGAGGAGGGTACAGGCCGTTACTCTCATCGCCCCAGAGATCCCATCTTTAACGACAAAGGGTTAACCTGCCTGTTAGTTACATACAGTGGTAAACAACATTTAAGTATTACTGTTCAGTATTGTTAACATTGACAGAAACAAACAAATAAAACAGATCATTTGTTTTGACAGATTGTGTAGCTATATTGTTATTCTCAAACACACCAATGTGTTTTCAACACGATCTGGAAATGATTAAATTGAAGCGAGCTACAGAAACTCAAAGCATCTCTCTATGACTGTAAAGTGTATGTGTATAGATTCAGATCAGATCAGCGGTAACCGTTGATGGCAGATGTTTTGGTTATTGGAGCTGTCAAATCGGTGTCACGAAGCCACGGCCGCCATCACTCTCCTTAGAAGTTCAGAACATCTGGACTATATACTAACGCTCAGATTAAACCTCATTCCAATTAAATGAGGGTTTCTGTCATCCTAATGGAGGTGACATCTGTCATCCTAATGGAGGTGACATCTGTCATCCTAATGGAGGTGACATCTGTCATCCTAATGGAGGTGACATCTGTCATCCTAATGGAGGTGACATCTGTCATCCTAAAGGAGGTGACATCTATCATCCTAATGGAGGTGACATCTGTCATCCTAATGGAGGAGTAGGTGACATCTGTCATCCTAAATGAGGTGACATCTGTCATCCTAATGGAGGTGACATCTGTCATCCGAATGGAGGTGACATCTGTCATCCTAATGGAGGTGACATTTGTCATCCTAATGGAGGTGACATCTGTCATCCTAATGGAGGTGACGTCTGTCATCCTAATGGAGGAGACATCTGTCATCCTAATGGAGGTGACATTATCATCCTAAAGGAGGTGACATCTGTCATCCTAAAGGAGGTGACATCTGTCATCCTAATGGAGGTGACATCTGTCATCCTAATGGAGGAGTAGATTACATCTGTCATCCTAATGGAGGTGACATCTGTCATCCTAATGGAGGAGTAGATTACATCTGTCATCCTAAAGGAGGTGACATCTGTCATCCTAATGGAGGAGTAGATTACATCTGTCATCCTAATGGAGGTGACATCTGTCATCCTAATGGAGGAGTAGATTACATCTGTCATCCTAATGGAGGTGACATCTGTCATCCTAATGGAGGTGACATCTGTCATCCTAATGGAGGTGGAGGTGACATCTGTCATCCTAATGGAGATGGAGGTGACATCTGTAATCCTAATGGAGTTGGCATCTGTCATCCTAATGGAGGTGACATCTGTCATCCTAATGGTGGTGACATCTGTCATCCTAATGGAGGTGGAGGTGACATCTATCGTCCTAATGGAGGTGACATCTGTCATCCTAAAGGAGGTGACATCTGTCATCCTAAAGAAGTTGACATCTGTCATCCTAATGGAGGTGGAGGTGACATCTGTCATCCTAATGGAGGTGACATCTGTCATCCTAATGGAGGTGACGTCTGTCATCCTAATGGAGGTGGCATCTGTCATCCTAATGGAGGTGACATCTGTCATCCTAATGGAGGTGACATCTGTCATCCTAATGGAGGTGACATCTGTCATCCTAATGGGGGTGACATCTGTCATCCTAATGGGGGTGACATCTGTCATCCTAATGGAGGTGACATCTGTCATCCTAATGGAGGAGGAGGTGACATCTGTCATCCTAATGGAGGTGGCATCTGTCATCCTAATGGAGGTGACATATGTCATCCTAATGGAGGTGACATCTGTCATCCTAATGGAGGTGACATCTGTCATCCTAATGGAGGTGACATCTGTCATCCTAATGGAGGTGACATCTGTCATCCTAATGGAGGTGACATCTGTCATCCTAATGGAGGTGACATCTGTCATCCTAATGGAGGTGACATTATCATCCTAAAGGTGGTGACATCTGTCATCCTAAAGGTGGTGACATCTGTCATCCTAAAGGAGGTGACATCTGTCATCCTAAAGGAGGTGACATCTGTCATCCTAAAGGAGGTGACATCTGTCATCCTAATGGAGGTGACATCTGTCATCCTAATGGAGGTGACATCTGTCATCCTAATGGAGGTGACATCTGTCATCCTAATGGAGGTGACATCTGTCATCCTAATGGAGGTGACATTATCATCCTAAAGGTGGTGACATCTGTCATCCTAAAGGTGGTGACATCTGTCATCCTAAAGGAGGTGACATCTGTCATCCTAAAGGAGGTGACATCTGTCATCCTAATGGAGGTGACATCTGTCATCCTAATGGAGGAGTAGATTACATCTGTCATCCTAATGGAGGTGACATCTGTCATCCTAATGGAGGTGACATCTGTCATCCTAATGGAGGAGTAGATTACATCTGTCATCCTAAAGGAGGTGACAGCTCTCACATTTGACAGCTCTGACGCAGTTCCACCTCAGACACAGTCAGAATGTCGGATAAAGCTGATCTGATTGAATAGAGCCCTTAGTGGAATCATGGGTTTGAGCTGAGGGTTCCTTGTTTTGCAAAATGAAGAGATGGAGAAATTAAGTAAAGTCAGAGGGAAAAAAATGAGAAGGAAAGTCAAAGCAGAAAATACATTTATTGAGTTCTGACAGAGCAAACTGCAACAAGCCCATGAATCACAACAATCTGTTTCAAACAGTCAAAAGAACGTTCTCCATAGAATCTGCTCTCTGTACATAAAGGCATATGTTTGTCATGTCAATCCTAAATAAATGTTAAATATCTTTCAGAAAATTAAACAAAACCAAACAAACTGTCCGGCAGTGACTTTTATACATCATGACCAGCATGATCAACGTGACAGTCATGATAAATCTCTCCCCATAACATTACTAATGCGCATCCCACATGGCACCTTATTCTTTTTGTTATGAACTACTTTTGACCAGGATCCACAGGGCTCTACCTAGGACTGCCACAGGGCTCTACCTAGGACTGCCACAGGGCTCTACCTAGGACTGCCACAGGGCTCTACCTAGGACTGCCACAGGGCTCTACCTAGGACTGCCACAGGGCTCTACCTAGGACTGCCACAGGGCTCTACCTAGGACTGCCACAGGGCTCTACCTAGGACTGCCACAGGGCTCTACATAGGACTGCCACAGGGCTCTACATAGGACTGCCAAAGGGCTCTACATAGGACTGCCACAGGGCTCTACCTAGGACTGCCACAGGGCTCTACCTAGGACTGCCACAGGGCTCTACCTAGGACTGCCACAGGGCTCTAGCTAGGACTGCCACAGGGCTCTAGCTAGGACTGCCACAGGGCTCTAGCTAGGACTGCCACAGGGCTCTACCTAGGACTGCCACAGGGCTCTACCTAGGACTGCCACAGGGCTCTACCTAGGACTGCCACAGGGCTCTACATAGGACTGCCACAGGGCTCTACATAGGACTGCCACAGGGCTCTACATAGGACTGCCACAGGGCTCTACATAGGACTGCCACAGGGCTCTACATAGGACTGCCACAGGGCTCTACATAGGACTGCCACAGGGCTCTACATAGGACTGCCACAGGACTCTACATAGGACTGCCACAGGGCTCTACATAGGACTGCCATAGGACTCTACATAGGACTGCCACAGGACTCTACATAGGACTGCCACAGGGCTCTACCTAGGACTGCCACAGGGCTCTACATAGGACTGCCATAGGGCTCTGGTTAAAAATAGTCATTATATAGACAATAGGGTGTCATGGGGAAACACACTGTTAGGTTTGAGTCCAGCTCCAAAGACAAAACAACAAGCTCAATCAATAGACAAGTATTGTAGAAAAACACTAGCGATTGGTTCC
This sequence comes from Salmo salar, assembly GCF_965601325.2. Taxonomy (NCBI): domain Eukaryota; kingdom Metazoa; phylum Chordata; class Actinopteri; order Salmoniformes; family Salmonidae; genus Salmo; species Salmo salar. Next base: position 59,024,828 of record NC_138306.1, on the reverse strand, counting down.
TGACCAGCCCCAGCCAATAGGAGGGAGAGGTCAACCGAGAGGCGGATAACTATGCATGTGCAATGTGTTCTGACTGCAATACAAGCTGACTGTGTCCCTGTCCATAACTCAATTACTAGCTTTATTTTTTATTTATTTTTAACCGCTAACAACACAAACTTAAAAAGCAACAAAGACATGAATGGTGCTTTAAACAGGATGTAGGTTATGTGCTGTATAGCCTATTCGCTGACCATAGGGGTTCCCGTGTGACACAGGCGGGTAGAGCAATGCGGTTTCAACTCCAGGGTTGTGGGGTTCGATTCCCGCGTGGGACCAGTATGAAGAAGAAGAAATAAAAGTACGGAAATGTATGCACTCACTACCGTAAGTCGCTCTGGATAAGAGCGTCTGCTAAAATGACTCTCGGTGTAAAACATTTTTAATGAAACAAACAAAATTTTGATTAACTCAAGCGCCCTCTGCTGTTTGAGACTGGTGTTGCCACACAGCTACAACCTTTCTTATTTAAATTTTTTTTTAAATAATAATCTGGCATGCAAAACATCTTTAAAATCTGACTTATGAATGTGACAGCATCTTATCGGTAGACTGGTATGCAGAGTACTTTCCAGACAGACTAAAGTTTGTAACATATTATGTGTTACTACATAAGTAATGAATAGGAAGAAAAAGTTTTATTTCATGAACATGAAGCACCAACAGACTGTTTCTCTGTTTATTTAACTCTGTTTGGAGAATGTGAGAGTTTAAATAGCGGCACAATCGGAGAGCGGGAGGGAGGGGGAGAAAGAGAGAGAGAGGTAGAAATAGAGGGAGGGAGGGAGGGGGAGAAAGAGAGAGAGAGGTAGAAATAGAGGGAGGGAGGGAGGGAGGGGGAGAAAGAGAGAGAGAGGTAGAAATAGAGAGAGGGAGGGAGGGAGGGGGAGAAAGAGAGAGAGAGGTAGAAATAGAGGGAGGGAGGGAGGGAGAGAGAGAGGTAGAAATGGAGGGAAGGAGGGAGGGAGAGAAAGAGGTAGAAATAGAGGGAGGGAGGGGGAGAAAGAGAGAGAGAGGTAGAAATAGAGGGAGGGAGGGAGGGAGAGAGGGAGGGAGGGAGAGAGAGAGAGAAAGAGCGAGAGAGGTAGAAATGGAGGGAGAGAAAGAGAGGTAGAAATAGAGGGAGGGAGGGAGGGAGGGGGAGAAAGAGAGAGAGAGGTAGAAATGGAGGGAGGGAGAGAAAGAGAGAGAGAGAGAGGTAGAAATGGAGGGAGGGAGGTGAGAGAATATTTGAAAGAGGGAGAGAGAGAGCAAGATCGAGGAGAGGTGAAAGAGGAGCCCCTAGTCTGATTGTGGCTGAGGTTTGAGGGGCGAGGAAACTGAAGGGAGGAGGAAGGAGGAAACTGAAGGAGGAAGGAGGAAACTGAAGGGAGGAGGAAACTGGAGGAAGGAGGAATGTGAGGATGAGGTGAGTCTCAGGAGGTACTGCATCGTCTCCTCTGCTCGGCTGCTAGGGGTTCCAGGAGCTCCGAACGTAGCCGGGCTTTAAGCAGACTGCAGACAGGAACCAGAGAAGAGAGAGAGAAGAGAGGAGAGAAGAAAGTAAGGACTCACTTTAGGAGAGTAGAAAACAGGAACCAGAGAAATAAACCAGTAGAAAGTCAAAAGTTAAGAGGAGAGAGTTACAAAACAGAGTCATTTGAAAACACAGTATTGAAGAAGAAAATTAAGGATGGCCGTTTCAGTGCAGTGTGGCCGTTTCAGTGCAGTGTGGCCGTTTCAGTGCAGTGTGGCCGTTTCAGTGCAGTGTGGCCGTTTCAGTGCAGTGTGGCCGTTTCAGTGCAGTGTGGCCGTTTCAGTGCAGTGTGGCCGTTTCAGTGCAGTGTGGCCGTTTCAGTGCAGTGTGGCCGTTTCAGTGCAGTGTGGCCATTTCAGTGCAGTGTGGTCAGTTCAGTGCAGTGTGGCCATTTCAGTGCAGTGTGGCCATTTCAGTGCAGTGTGGCCATTTCAGTGCAGTGTGGCCATTTCAGTGCAGTGTGGCCATTTCAGTGCAGTGTGGTCAGTTCAGTGTAGTGTGGCCAGTTCAGTGTAGTGTGTTGCCTTCCCTGTAGCTCAGTTGGTAGAGCATGGTGTTTGCAACACCAGGGTTGTGGGTTCGATTCCCACGGGGGGCCAGCACAGAAAAAAATGTATGAAATTGTATGAAATGTATGCATTCACTACTGTAAGTCGCTCTGGATAAGAGCGTCTGCTAAATGACTAAAATGTAAAATGTAAAAAATGTAACATTAACTTCCAGAAGAGGGCACTATTAGACAGCAATAGTATCATAAATCAGGAGACTCTGGACTTGACCTTCTGGCAGGAGTTTTTAATTTGATAATGCTGTGAAGAACACCTACTGGGGTTAGGACTAATACAGGTGAAAGGTCATGGAGAAGAGAGTGAAGCAACAGGATCAGAATAAAGCAGAAAAGAGGCACGAGGATCTGATTTAGAGAACAATCTAGAACACAGTCTAGTCAACTATGCTACAAACTACAGATTTTCAGTCTAGAGTAAATATACAGCTGTTCTGAACCAGTTAGTTGAGTTTGAGGATGTTGGAAAATATCACCAAAACACATCAATAGTGTAAAGTATAGTGTGTAGGCTAAATGCTGTTCTGTTCTGTTCTGAAATGAACCTGTGACAGCATTGCAGCATATAAAACCACTGGACCCTGTGTGTCATACATGCTGCACTGCCACATCCAGCCACACTGTGAATGGGGGGCGCCAGAGAGCAGGACGACAGAACCCAAACTGATAGTAAACCTGAAAATGGAGGCTACGCCTAAAACTGGCTTTTCAAACCAGGATTCTTTTTTTTTTTTTTTTTTTTAAAGCAAATGTAAGCATTATGTCAGAGAGAGTCTGACAGTTTTCTAAATGAGAAACGATAACAAAAGCAGTAATTATCATAGGGCGTCAAAGAAAGCAGCACACTATTTAAAACTATAATTTACAGACGATCGCCTTTTTCTCCCCAGCCCTTAAACTGAATGGGCGAGGACTGAGGGCAGGGGCGGACTGGCCATCTGGCATTTCGGGCAAATGCTAGATGTGTTAGTCCATTTTTAGCCCAGTGGGCCAGTCTAACTTGTTTTTTTTTGGGTTTTTTTGTTCAGCGCAAAATGATCATTATCTGGTTAATAAATGAGGAGAATTTTTTTGTTTGTTGTTCCCGGCGTGTTAGAAATGCCAGGGCCGATTTCTGGTCCCAGTCCGCTCCTCAATGAGGGCAAGGGAGGGCAGCATTTGTGTTTGTGTATGAAAACACTCAAGCCAATTACTGGGACTGACTGGATAAGGGATTTGGAAACGGCTGTTGTTGTGCAAACCTGGCAGAGCACCTAAAGGCGTTTCCATTAGACTATTGAGGCTTCATCTGGCTGTTGGGTGTAAAAAAAAAGAGCGTAGGTTCTGTTGCTCAGGCTTGTAAAACAGAGCGTAGGTTCTGTTGCTCAGGCTTGTAAAACAGAGCATAGGTTCTGATGCTCAGGCTTGTAAAACAGAGCGTAGGTTCTGTTGCTCAGGCTTGTAAAACAGAGCCTCGGGCTTGTAAAACAGAGCGTAGGTTCTGTTGCTCAGGCTTGTAAAACAGAGCGTAGGTTCTGATGCTCAGGCTTGTAAAACAGAGCGTAGGTTCTGATGCTCAGGCTTGTAAAACAGAGCGTAGGTTCTGATGCTCAGGCTTGTAAAACAGAGCGTAGGTTCTGTTGCTCAGGCTTGTAAAACAGAGCGTAGGTTCTGATGCTCAGGCTTGTAAAACAGAGCCTCAGGCTTGTAAAACAGAGCGTAGGTTCTGATGCTCAGGCTTGTAAAACAGAGCGTAGGTTCTGTTGCTCAGGCTTGTAAAACAGAGCGTAGGTTCTGATGCTCAGGCTTGTAAAACAGAGCGTAGGTTCTGTTGCTCAGGCTTGTAAAACAGAGCGTAGGTTCTGATGCTCAGGCTTGTAAAACAGAGCTTAGGGTTCTGATGCTCAGGCTTGTAAAACAAAGCGTAGGTTCTGATGCTCAGGCTTGTAAAACAGAGCCTCGGGCTTGTAAAACAGAGCGTAGGTTCTGATGCTCAGGCTTGTAAAACAGAGCATAGGTTCTGTTGCTCAGGCTTGTAAAACAGAGCGTAGGTTCTGTTGCTCAGGCTTGTAAAACAGAGCGTAGGTTCTGTTGCTCAGGCTTGTAAAACAGAGCGTAGGTTCTGATGCTCAGGCTTGTAAAACAGAGCGTAGGTTCTGATGCTCAGGCTTGTAAAACAGAGCTTAGGGTTCTGATGCTCAGGCTTGGGTAACATCTCATCAGAGACTAAACCCAGCTCCATATCACACAACCCTCGGAGAAGCAAATGCATCATGCAACTTGTACACGTCTTGTGATAAAATGTAGTGATTGAGTCAGTGACCAAAAAGCTAACATTTTCATCTGTCAAGACAGCCATTGTCTTAAGCCTTATCCAAATAATCATCATACTGATGTGTTCACTCAGCTCAAACATCACTACTGTAGTACTGTGGTCTCCTGTGGCTCAGTTGGTAGAGCATGGTGTTTGCAGCGCTTGGGTTGTGGGTTCGATTCCCACGGGGGACCAGTACGAAAAAAAAAATGAAAAAAAAAAAAACGGATGAGATGTATGTATTCACTACTGTAAGTCGCTCTGGATAAGAGTGTCTGCTAAATGACTAAAATGTAAAAAATTTACTCGTAAACAACTCTACGTCTCAATAACAGGCAATAGTCCACCAAACAAGCTATCACGCTCAAATCAGGCTGGTGTTGAATCCAAAACGAAAAGTAAAACTAGCATTTCACAACTTAGGTGGCTTCCCTTAAATAAGCTTTGTATGCTGCAGTACACAGTCTTTCCTTAATTCATAGGCAAACAAGTCAAACAAGTTCAAACGGCAACCGTAGAGCGTGCAGATGGTTAAGAGACAAAACAAGGAACCAGAAGTTATCCCTTTACCTAATGGAACGGTCCGACAGAGGGTAGTACAGTAATCCTTTACCTAATGGAACGGTCCGACAGAGGGTAGTACAGTAATCCTTTACCTAATGGAACGGTCCGACAGAGGGTAGTACAGTAATCCTTTACCTAATGGAACGGTCTGACAGAGGGTAGTACAGTAATCCTTTACCTAATGGAACGGTCCGACAGAGGGTAGTACAGTAATCCCTTTACCTAATGGAACGGTCCGACAGAGGGTAGTACAGTAATCCTTTACCTAATGGAACGGTCCGACAGAGGGTAGTACAGTAATCCCTTTACCTAATGGAACGGTCCGACAGAGGGTAGTACAGTAATCCTTTACCTAATGGAACGGTCTGACAGAGGGTAGTACAGTAATCCTTTACCTAATGGAACGGTCTGACAGAGGGTAGTACAGTAATCCTTTACCTAATGGAACGGTCTGACAGAGGGTAGTACAGTAATCCTTTACCTAATGGAACGGTCTGACAGAGGGTAGTACAGTAATCCTTTACCTAATGGAACGGTCCGACAGAGGGTAGTACAGTAATCCTTTACCTAATGGAACGGTCCGACAGAGGGTAGTACAGTAATCCTTTACCTAATGGAACGGTCTGACAGAGGGTAGTACAGTAATCCTTTACCTAATGGAACGGTCCGACAGAGGGTAGTACAGTAATCCTTTACCTAATGGAACGGTCCGACAGAGGGTAGTACAGTAATCCTTTACCTAATGGAACGGTCTGACAGAGGGTAGTACAGTAATCCTTTACCTAATGGAACGGTCCGACAGAGGGTAGTACAGTAATCCTTTACCTAATGGAACGGTCTGACAGAGGGTAGTACAGTAATCCTTTACCTAATGGAACGGTCTGACAGAGGGTAGTACTCACTGTTTCTGCAGGAGGTTCTGCTGCTGCTGCCTGTACGACTCGACAGTGTGCTGAGGCAGAAACTGCATGAGTTCCAGTGACTCTTTGATTTTCACCAAAATCTCATAGATTTCACGGCCTTTAATCTACAGAGGGAGAGAGAGGCAGAGAGAGAGAGGCAGAGAGAGAGAGGCAGAGAGAGAGAGGCAGAGAGAGAGAGGCAGAGAGAGAGAGGCAGAGAGAGAGGCAGAGCAGAGAGAGGCAGAGCAGAGAGAGAGAGGCAGAGCAGAGAGAGAGAGGCAGAGAGAGAGAGGCAGAGAGAGAGAGAGGCAGAGAGAGAGAGGCAGAGAGAGGGAGGTAGAGAGAGAGAGGCAGAGAGAGAGAGAGAGGCAGAGAGAGAGAGAGAAAGGCAGAGAGAGAGAGAGAAAGGCAGAGAGAGTGAGAGAGAGAGGTTAGCAGGTAGGACAATCCACAACATTAATTTAATTCACACAAATGTATACATACAGAGATCTATATTATATTGTTTGATAGAAAACATTCACTACATGACCAAAAGTATGTGGACACCTGCTCGCTGAACATCTCATTCTAAAATCATAGGCATTAATATGGAGTTGGTCCTCCCTTTGCTGCTATAACAGCCTCCAGTCTTCTGGGAAGGCTTTCCACTAGATGTTGGAACATTGCTGAGGGGACTTGCTTCCATTCAGCCACGAGCGTTAGTGAGGTCGGGCAATGATGTTGGATGATTAGGCCTGGCTCGCAGTCGGCGTTCCAATTCATCCCAATGGTGTTCGATGGGGTTGAGGTCAGGGCTCTGTGCAGGACAGTCAAGTTCTTCCACACCGATCTCAACAAACCGTTTCTGTATGGACCTTGCTTTGTGCACGGGGGCATTGTCATGCTGAAACAGGAAAGGGCCTTCGCTAAACTGTTGCCATAAGTTGGAAGCACAGAATCGTCTAGAATGTCATTGTATGCTGTAGCGTTAAGATCTCCCTTCATTGGAACTAAGGGGCCCGAACCATAAAAAACAGCCCCATACCATTATTCCTCCTCCACCAAACTTTACAGTTGGCACTATGCATTGGGGCAGGTTGCGTTCTCCTGTCATCTGCCAAACCCATTAGTCCGTCAGACTGCCAGATGGTGAAGCGTGATTCATCACTCCAGAGAACGCGTTTCCACTGCTCCAGAGTCCAATGGCGGCGAGCTTTACACCACTCCAGCCGACCCTTGGCATTGAGAAAGGTGATCTTAGGCTTGTGTGCGGCCGCTCGGCCATGGAAACCCATTTCATTAAGCTCCCGACGAACAGTTCTTGTGCTGACGTTGCTTCCAGAGTCAGTTTGGAACTCGGTAGTGGAGTGTTGCATCTGAGGACAGATGATTTTTATGCGCTACGCGCTTCAGCACTCGGCGGTCCCGTTCTGTGATCTTGTGTGGCCTACCACGTCGTGGATGAGCCGTTGTTGCTCCTTCACGTTTCCACTTCACAATGACAGCACTTATAGTTGACCGGGGCAGCTCTAGCAGGGCAGAAATTTGACAAACTGACTTTTTGGAAAGGTGGCATCCTATGACAGTGCCACAATGAAAGTCACTGAGCTCTTCAGTAAGGCCATTCTACTGCCAATGTTTGTCCTTGGAGATTGCATAGCTATGCGCTCGATTTTAGACACCTGTCAGCAACGGGTGTGGCTGAAATAGCTAAATCCACTAATCTGAAGGGGTGTCCACATACTTTTGTATATATTAATGTATATAACAGGGTTGCTTTTGCCAGTATGGACAGAGGACTTTTATTCTGAAGTTCAGGCTCTTATTTTGAAACGTTCCCCCTAATAAATGTTTTCTTCCTCTTGTACCCGTCGAGACTGTTATATGTTCACCTGGGTTCTATTTCTATAGAACAGACAGTACTAGAACTTCATTCCATAGTTTATTGAAACAACATCATTATGGGGGTCAGTTAATTCCCCTGGGGGGGGGGGGGGAAATCCCAGCTGAATGACAAGAGATCTGTGGCTAGACTGTAGACACTTACAGGCAGACAGAACACTTCCTCATCTGTAGATCTTCTCTTCTTGATGGAGGACATCTGGATACCATGGGAGACCTGGTGGAAGGCTGTGGAGGGGGGCAGAGGCCTGGTAAGTACCTGGACTGGTACACCTGGGATGATGTTAACTTTATCTTACGTATTAACCTCAGCAAGCATAGGATGGGAAAACAAGCACAGAGCGGGAAGAGGCAGAGCGGGAAGAGGCAGAGCGGGAAGAGGCAGAGCGGGAAGAGGCAGAGCGGGAAGAGGCAGCACGAGACGGCGTAGCGTAGAACAGGAGGAGACAGCTCAGCGCAGTAAGAGACGGCGCAGCGCAGGAGGAGAGGGCTCAGCGCAGGAGGAGAGGGCTCAGCGCAGGAAGAGACGGCGCAGCGCAGGAGGAGAGGGCTCAGCGCAGGAAGAGACGGCGCAGCGCAGGAGGAGAGGGCTCAGCGCAGGAGGAGAGGGCTCAGCGCAGGAGGAGAGGGCTCAGCGCCAGGAGGAGAGGGCTCAGCGCCAGGAGGAGAGGGCTCAGCGCCAGGAGGAGAGGGCTCAGCGCCAGGAGGAGAGGGCTCAGCGCCAGGAGGAGAGGGCTCAGCGCCAGGAGGAGAGGGCTCAGCGCCAGGAGGAGAGGGCTCAGCGCAGGAGGAGAGGGCTCAGCGCAGGAGGAGAGGGCTCAGCGCAGGAGGAGAGGGCTCAGCGCAGGAGGAGAGGGCTCAGCGCCAGGAGGAGAGGGCTCAGCGCCAGGAGGAGAGGGCTCAGCGCCAGGAGGAGAGGGCTCAGCGCCAGGAGGAGAGGGCTCAGCGCAGGAGGAGAGGGCTCAGCGCAGGAGGAGAGGGCTCAGCGCCAGGAGGAGAGGGCTCAGCGCCAGGAGGAGAGGGCTCAGCGCCAGGAGGAGAGGGCTCAGCGCCAGGAGGAGAGGGCTCAGCGCCAGGAGGAGAGGGCTCAGCGCCAGGAGAAGACAGCGCAGCCAAGGGGCTGGCAGCATGCAGAGTGTAGTAAAATCAGACTCAGTCAGTCCTTCACCAGCTCCCAGCACTACTTACAACGTTTCATACCCTCACTGGTCTTTGTTCCGTCAGTAACATGCTGCTTGCGGATGCTGTCCTCGTCCGCCTTGCGGTCCCGTCCAGGACACGCACAGATCCTGGCCTCGAAGCAGCGTCGACCCAGCACCTGACCACTAGGTGGCAAGAGAGAGAAACAGACCAATAAGACCTTTTTTTTTTACCATCTATGAGGAGGTGGGATCAGATACAAATTACCCAATATGGACATTTCCCCCCCCAAAAGTTTACGTTTTGTTTTTCCTCATAAATCCCGTTTTGGAGAATTCCCACTCCTGATTCCCGGGGGGAATCTTCCAACTGGGGAAAGTTTTTCCAGAATATTACAAACCTAGTAGCCGCTGAAAAACAAAACAAAAGATTTTTCTTACTCTCTGGCTTCCAGGGTGACGATGATGAGGATGGGTCGTCGGTTCATTCCTCCAACACAGCTGGAGTTACACATAAAGTTATACAGGATGGTAGTGAACTCTGTGCCCACCTGGAAGAAGACGAGAACAGCAGGTCAAGTGAACCTCAAAACCTCAATGCATCTCACCATCTGGATATAAGCAGTGCTTTAAAAAAAAAAATATGATAGGGGTAGTAGTGTGTTGAGTGTTCAGAGCCAGAGCCAGGGCCCGGGCTGTTGAGGACACCAGCTGTTGGGCTGACTGTCACTGAATGATTGGATGAGGGGGTATGTAGGGGGGCTATGAGAGGGCCAGTACGTGAGGATAGCCAGCTTTACAGAAGTTCAGGGGCCACACTCTGCCGTGACCCTGTCTGAGACACGTAGGGTGTTGCAGACGTCTATATTAGAGTGGTGGTTTTGACACTGTGATGACAGAAGGGGACAGGGGAGAGACAAGGGGGACAGGCAGGGGGACAGGGGTTGGAGACTGTCTGTCGCCAGGGCTGGGGGGGGGGGCTTGGTGGTGAAAGGGGGGACAGGAGAGGGACAGGGCTGACCCTACACTGCCTGGGGGGGGGGGGTTGTAAGGAGGGTAGACAGGGTAGTACTGTAGCCTACCTGGGGGGGGGGGGGGTTGTAAGGAGGGCAGACAGGGGAGGACTGTAGCCTACCTGGGGGGGTTGTAAGGAGGGTAGACAGGGGAGTACTGTAGCCTACCTGGGGGGGTTGTAAGGAGGACAGACAGGGGAGGACTGTAGCCTACCTGTGGGGGCTCGTAGGGGACCAAGACACTCTGACGGCCTGTGATGGAGTCCTCCAGATACTGGGAGTGGCTGTTACCCTCCACTCGGATCAGGTGACTGGGAGGGGCTATCTGACCTACAAAAACACAAAATACCATAAGTTTATCAAATAGCAAAACACAATGCATGTTCATATCAGAGAAGACACATAAGTGATCAATGATTCATCAAAGGTAGTTGAGTTAATAACATCGTGGTACAGGAAGCATCTGAGAGGTAAAGGTTAGTTAATAACATCGTGGTACAGGAAGTATCTGAGAGGTAAAGGTTAGTTAATAACATCATGGTACAGGAAGTATCTGAAAGATTAGTTAATAACATCATGGTACAGGAAGCATCTGAGAGGTAAAGGTTAGTTAATAACATCATGGTACAGGAAGCATCTGAGAGGTAAAGGTTAGTTAATAACATCATGGTACAGGAAGCATCTGAGAGGTAAAGGTTAGTTAATAACATCATGGTACAGGAAGCATCTGAGAGGTAAAGGTTAGTTAATAACATCATGGTACAGGAAGCATCTGAGAGGTAAAGGTTAGTTAATAACATCATGGTACAGGAAGCATCTGAGAGGTAAAGGTTAGTTAATAACATCGTGGTACAGGAAGTATCTGAGAGGTAAAGGTTAGTTAACATCATGATACAGGAAGCATCTGACAGGTAAAGGTTAGTTAATAACATCATGGTACAGGAAGCATCTGAGAGGTAAAGGTTAGTTAATAACATCATGGTACAGGAAGCATCTGAGAGGTAAAGGTTAGTTAATAACATCATGGTACAGGAAGCATCTGAGAGGTAAAGGTTAGTTAATAACATCATGGTACAGGAAGTATCTGAGAGGTAAAGGTTAGTTAATAACATCGTGGTACAGGAAGTATCTGAAAGGTTAGTTAATAACATCATGGTACAGGAAGCATCTGAGAGGTAAAGGTTAGTTAATAACATCATGGTACAGGAAGTATCTGAGAGGTAAAGGTTAGTTAATAACATCGTGGTACAGGAAGCATCTGAGAGGTAAAGGTTAGTTAATAACATCATGGTACAGGAAGCATCTGAGAGGTAAAGGTTAGTTAATAACATCATGGTACAGGAAGTATCTGAGAGGTAAAGGTTAGTTAATAACATCATGATACAGGAAGTATCTGAAAGGTTAGTTAATAACATCGTGGTACAGGAAGCATCTGAGAGGTAAAGGTTAGTTAATAACATCGTGGTACAGGAAGCATCTGAGAGGTAAAGGTTAGTTAATAACATCATGGTACAGGAAGCATCTGAGAGGTAAAGGTTAGTTAATAACATCATGGTACAGGAAGTATCTGAAAGGTTAGTTAATAACATCATGGTACAGGAAGCATCTGAGAGGTAAAGGTTAGTTAATAACATCATGGTACAGGAAGCATCTGAGAGGTAAAGGTTAGTTAATAACATCATGGTACAGGAAGTATCTGAGAGGTAAAGGTTAGTTAACATCATGATACAGGAAGCATCTGAAAGGTTAGTTAATAACATCATGGTACAGGAAGTATCTGAAAGGTTAGTTAATAACATCATGGTACAGGAAGTATCTGAAAGGTTAATTAATAACATCATGGTACAGGAAGCATCTGAGAGGTAAAGGTTAGTTAATAACATCGTGGTACAGGAAGTATCTGAGAGGTAAAGGTTAGTTAATAACATCATGGTACAGGAAGCATCTGAGAGGTAAAGGTTAGTTAATAACATCATGGTACAGGAAGTATCTGAGAGGTAAAGGTTAGTTAATAACATCATGGTACAGGAAGTATCTGAAAGGTTAGTTAATAACATCATGGTACAGGAAGCATCTGAGAGGTAAAGGTTAGTTAATAACATCATGGTACAGGAAGTATCTGAAAGGTTAGTTAATAACATCATGGTACAGGAAGCATCTGAGAGGTAAAGGTTAGTTAATAACATCATGGTACAGGAAGCATCTGAGAGGTAAAGGTTAGTTAATAACATCATGGTACAGGAAGTATCTGAGAGGTAAAGATTAGTTAATAACATCATGGTACAGGAAGCATCTGAGAGGTAAAGGTTAGTTAATAACATCATGGTACAGGAAGTATCTGAAAGGTTAGTTAATAACATCATGGTACAGGAAGTATCTGAGAGGTAAAGGTTAGTTAATAACATCGTGGTACAGGAAGTATCTGAGAGGTAAAGGTTAGTTAACATCATGATACAGGAAGCATCTGACAGGTAAAGGTTAGTTAATAACATCATGGTACAGGAAGTATCTGAGAGGTAAAGGTTAGTTAATAACATCATGGTACAGGAAGCATCTGAGAGGTAAAGGTTAGTTAATAACATCATGGTACAGGAAGTATCTGAGAGGTAAAGGTTAGTTAATAACATCATGGTACAGGAAGTATCTGAGAGGTAAAGGTTAGTTAATAACATCATGGTACAGGAAGCATCTGAAAGGTAAAGGTTAGTTAATAACATCATGGTACAGGAAGTATCTGAAAGGTTAGTTAATAACATCTAAAAGCATAATATGTTATCAATGTTGCTTTAGGAGTGTTTTAGAGACATAACTGACTGACCGTCGTTGAACTCGCGGCTGAGCTCGTGGTTGGGGCAGCGTTTGACCACCTCGGTGACGTGCTCTGCCTTCTTGTAAACGGGCATGGCTCTGATGACGGCGCCCTGCGGGGGGTTGGTCAGCACCTTGATCTGGATGGGACACGTCTTGGCGATCTGACAATATAGCTTCTTCAGCTCTGTAGAGTACTGCAGAGAGAGAGAGAGGACAGGTTAGTACTGGAGAGAGAGAGAGGACAGGTCAGTACTGGAGAGAGAGAGAGGACAGGTTGGTACTGGAGAGAGAGAGAGGACAGGTTAGTACTGGAGAGAGAGAGAGGACAGGTCAGTACTGGAGAGAGAGAGAGGACAGGTTGGTACTGGAGAGAGAGAGGACAGGTCAGTACTGGAGAGAGAGAGAGGACAGGTTAGTACTGGAGAGAGAGAGGACAGGTCAGTACTGGAGAGAGAGAGAGGACAGGTCAGTACTGGAGAGAGAGAGAGGACAGGTCAGTACTGCAGAGAGAGAGGACAGGTCAGTACTGGAGAGAGAGAGGACAGGTCAGTACTGGAGAGAGAGAGAGGACAGGTCAGTACTGGAGAGAGAGAGAGGACAGGTCAGTACTGGAGAGAGAGAGGACAGGTTAGTACTGGAGAGAGAGAGGACAGGTTAGTACTGGAGAGAGAGAGGACAGGTCAGTACTGGAGAGAGAGAGAGGACAGGTCAGTACTGGAGAGAGAGAGAGGACAGGTCAGTACTGGAGAGAGAGAGGACAGGTTAGTACTGGAGAGAGAGAGAGGACAGGTTAGTACTGGAGAGAGAGAGGACAGGTCAGTACTGGAGAGAGAGAGAGGACAGGTCAGTACTGGAGAGAGGACAGGTTAGTACTGGAGAGAGAGGGAGGACAGGTCAGTACTGGAGAGACAGAGGATAGGTCAGTACTGGAGAGAGAGAGAGAGAGAGGACAGGTCAGTATTGGAGAGAGAGGGAGGACAGGTCAGTACTGGAGAGCGAGAGGACAGGTCAGTACTGGAGAGCGAGAGGACAGGTCAGTACTGGAGAGAGAGAGGACAGGTCAGTACTGCAGAGAGAGAGAGGACAGGTCAGTACTGGAGAGCGAGAGGACAGGTCAGTACTGGAGAGAGAGAGGACAGGTCAGTACTGGAGAGAGAGAGAGAACAGGTCAGTACTGGAGAGAGAGAGAGAACAGGTCAGTACTGGAGAGAGAGAGGACAGGTCAGTACTGGAGAGAGAGAGAGGACAGGTCAGTACTGGAGAGAGAGAGAGGACAGGTCAGTACTGGAGAGAGAGAGAGGACAGGTCAGTACTGGAGAGAGAGAGGACAGGTCAGTACTGCAGAGAGAGAGAGAGGACAGGTCAGTACTGGAGAGAGAGAGGACAGGTCAGTACTGGAGAGAGAGAGGACAGGTTAGTACTGCAGAGAGAGAGGACAGGTCAGTACTGGAGAGAGAGAGGGAGGACAGGTCAGTATTGGAGAGAGAGAGGACAAATTAGTATTGGAGAGAGAGAGGACAGGTCAGTACTGCAGAGAGAGAGGACAGGTCAGTACTGCAGAGACAGAGGACAGGTAAGAATATAATACAATAAAATAGAAAAGAAAATGGTGTCCACACAAGGTGGAAATTTGCCTTTTCCTTCAAAGTTCAACACAAAATAAAAACGACATGAAAACCTCATCGGGGCCCCTTGTCTTCAAGATCATTTAACATGAACTTTACCAAAAAGTGTGCAAAACGCAGTACTGCAGAGAGACTACAGAGTTCAAAAGGTTAGATTCCTAGACAAAACAATTCAAAAAGGTCCCATTTTAAAATGACAGGCCCAGGAGACAGTCAGGCCCAGGAGACAGTCAGGCCCAGGAGACAGTCAGGCCCAGGAGACAGTCAGGCCCAGGAGTCAGTCAGGCCCAGGAGACAGTCAGGCCCAGGAGACAGTCAGGCCCAGGAGACAGTCAGGCCCAGGAGTCAGTCAGGCCCAGGAGACAGTCAGGCCCAGGAGTCAGTCAGGCCCAGGAGACAGTCAGGCCCAGGAGACAGTCAGGCCCAGGAGACAGTCAGGCCCAGGAGACAGTCAGGCCCAGGAGACAGTCAGGCCCAGGAGTCAAAACGAAGAACACAGTAAATACATGAATCCTCTGGAAATGGAACATCTGGAGCTACTGACTTTATAACCACATTTAATCATTTAATCACCACATTCTGACCTTCGGGTAGTGCTTTTAAACAATGTAGAAACATGTTTCCACAAATTACTTTGAAATTAAATAAAAATGTCAATAACAAGTTTTTGTATCAACATTTTAGCTTTGTATAATTGCTACTCATTAAACATGCTAATGTCAAGCCCTGTGTGTGTGTGTGTGTGTGTGTGTTGGTGTGTGTGTGT
Organism: Salmo salar; assembly: GCF_965601325.2. NCBI lineage: Eukaryota > Metazoa > Chordata > Actinopteri > Salmoniformes > Salmonidae > Salmo > Salmo salar. The sequence goes on along the minus strand of NC_138306.1, from coordinate 59,009,711 downwards.
GTTGGTGTGTGTGTGTGTGTTAGTGTGTAGGTGTGTGTGTGTTGGTGTGTGTGTGTGTTGGTGTGTGTGTGTGTGTGTGGTGTGTGTGTGTGTGTGTGTGTGTGTTGGTGTGTGTGTGTGTGTGTGTGTGTGTGTGTGTGTGTGTGTGTGTGTGTTGGTGTGTGTGTTGGTGTGTGTGTGTTGGTGTGTGTGTTGGTGTGTGTGTTGGTGTGTGTGTGTTGGTGTGTGTGTGTGTGTGTGGTGTGTGTGTGTGTGTGTGTTGGTGTGTGTGTGTGTGTTGGTGTGTGTGTGTGTGTGTGTTGGTGTGTGTGTGTGTGTGTGTGTTGGTGTGTGTGTGTGTGTGTGTGTTGGTGTGTGTGGTGTGTTGGTGTGTGTGTGTGTGTGTGTGTTGGTGTGTGTGTGTTGGTGTGTGTGTGTGTGTTGGTGTGTGTGTGTGTGTGTGTGTTGGTGTGTGTGGTGTGTTGGTGTGTGTGTGTGTGTGTGTGTGTTGGTGTGTGTGTGTTGGTGTGTGTGTGTTGGTGTGTGTGTGTGTGTGTGTGTGTGTGTGTTGGTGTGTGTGTGTGTGTGTGTGGTGTGTGTGTGTTGGTGTGTGTGTGTGTGTTGGTGTGTGTGTGTGTGTGTGTGTGTGTGTGTGTTGGTGTGTGTGTGTTGGTGTGTGTTGGTGTGTGTGTGTGTGTGTGTTGGTGTGTGTGTGTGTGTGTGTGTGTGTGTGTGTGTGTGTGTGTGTGTGTGTGTTGGTGTGTGTGTGTTGGTGTGTGTGTGTTGGTGTGTGTGTGTGTGTTGGTGTGTGTGTGTGTTGGTGTGTGTGTGTGTGTGTGTGTTGGTGTGTGTGTGTGTGTGTGTGTGTTGGTGTGTGTGTGTGTGTCCGATGTTATAGTTAATGTTATTTATTTATTAACCTTTACCTCCCTTATCTCACCTCATTTGCTCACATTGTATATAGACTTATTTTTCTGCTATATTATTGACTATATGTTTTGTTTATTCCATGTGTAACTCTGTGTTGTTGCTTTATCTTGACCAGGTCGCAGTTGTAAACTGGCCTACCTGGTTAAATAAAGAGTTAGGGTTATGTATATAATATATAAATACCTGGTTAAATAAAGGTGGAATAAATAAAAACAATTATTTAAAAAAATGTCTCTTGGTAAGGTGGGTTCTGGAGCAGTACCCAGGCTCTACTGTAGGAGTGGAGTCATAAAATGGACCCCCTCCTTCCAGGGACAATTTAATTAGCCCTCCTTTAAATAAAAAATAAATAAAAATATCCCTCCCTTAACTCTGGGCTTGGATAACTTAACTTAACTCTGGGCTTGGATAACTTAACTCTGGGCTTGGATAACTTAACTTAACTCTGGGCTTGGATAACTTAACTCTGGGCTTTGATAACTTAACTCTGGGCTTGGATAACTTAACTTAACTCTGGGCTTGGATAACTTAACTTAACTCTGGGCTTGGATAACTTAACTCTGGGCTTGGATAACTTAACTCTGGGCTTGGATAACTTAACTCTGGGCTTGGATATCATCTTTCATCTTCAAGACATGGGGAAACGACACAGTGTTGCAATTTGATAGGCAAGAGTTTCCTCATAGCATTGTATTGTCTGCGTCTCAATCCAACGACGACGCTCATCGTGCGTTTCGTCATGAATCTTCGATGACTCTTCCTGACTCTTCACTGTAGAGGTCAGAGGTGGTTACCACAATAACATCCATTTCACCACCACCACCACTACTACCTGGCTGACACAGTATCTGACTAGTCAGAGTCCACGGACCGCAGGAATGGACGTTTCCTCACTGAACGATTTGTCATTCATGTAAATATGAATTTGTTCTTAACTGACTTGCCTCGTTTAAAAAATGGCCCCCTATATAGTGCACTACTTTAGATCCCATGCTCTAAAGTAGTGCACTATATAGGGAATGGGGGGGGGGGGGGGCTATTTGGGATACGGCCAGTGTGTAAATCCATCCAGTGAAGAGAACGTGATGGAAAAACACAGAACAAGAAAACTGTGCCTGTCAGCTTCACTTCTGTTCTGAAGGGGTAAAACGTCCTGTGAAGATCGTCCCGGGGCTTGTTGCTCGCTGCTCTAGAACAATGCTACATGAAATTCCAGCTCTATTAAGTTGTGTTCCAGTGGAGCCCATCCCAGCAGCTGTCTGACTTGTAATATTACACAATCTAGCTTTTACTTGGCAAAAGATTACGTCTCCCTCTCTTCTCCGTGCCAGGACGATCCCTCTAGCTAGCACTCCTCTTTTTCCTTTCATCAAGAGTGGCTCCTCCAACACATAGGAGAGAGAGAGACAGAGACACACAGAGAGAGACAGCCAGAGAGAAAGGGAGAGACAGCCAGAGAGGGAGAAAGAGACCGAATGAGAGACAGAGAGAGAGAGAGAGACAGAGAGAGAGAGGGAGAGAGACAGAGGGAGAGAGACCGAGAGAGAGACCGAATGAGAGAGGGAGAGAGACCGAGAGAGAGAGAGAGAGAGAGAGAGAGAGAATGAGAGAGAGACCGAGAGAGAGAGGGAGAGCGAGAGACAGAGAGAGAGAGAATGAGAGAGAGACCGAGAGAGAGAGAGGGAGAGCGAGAGACAGAGAGAGGGAGAGAGACAGAGAGAGAGAGAGGGGGAGAGAGAGTGGGAGAGAGACAGAGAGAGAGACTGAATGAGAGACAGAGAGAATGAGAGAGAGAGAGAGAGAGAGAGAGAGACAGAGAGAGATTCAGATTCATAGAGAGAATGAGAGAGAGAGAGACATATGATAATGCTGTAAAGGGGAGATTCAGTGCTTATAATTTCAGAACTGACCATTCATTTTGCTAAGGGCAAAAAGATATGAACCGTAACAGTGGCAGGTAGCCTAGTGGTTAGAGTGGGGGGGCGGCAGGTAGCCTAGTGGTTAGAGTGGAGGGGCGGCAGCGTAGCCTAGTGGTTAGAGTGGAGGGGAGGCAGGTAGCCTAGTGGTTAGAGTGGGGGGGCGGCAGGTAGCCTAGTGGTTAGAGTGGAGGGGCGTCAGCGTAGCCTAGTGGTTAGAGTGGAGGGGAGGCAGGTAGCCTAGTGGTTAGAGTGGAGGGGCGGCAGCGTAGCCTAGTGGTTAGAGTGGGGGGGAGGCAGGTAGCCTAGTGGTTAGAATGGAGGGGCGGCAGGTAGCCTAGTGGTTAGAGTGGAGGGGCGGCAGCGTAGCCTAGTGGTTAGAGTGGAGGGGCGGCAGCGTAGCCTAGTTGTTAGAGTGGAGGGGAGGCAGCGTAGCCTAGTGGTTAGAGTGGAGGGGCGGCAGCGTAGCCTAGTGGTTAGAATGGAGGGGCGGCAGCGTAGCCTAGTGGTTAGAGTGGAGGGGAGGCAGCGTAGCCTAGTGGTTAGAGTGGAGGGGCGGCAGGTAGCCTAGTGGTTAGAATGGAGGGGAGGCAGGTAGCCTAGTGGTTAGAGTGGAGGGGCGGCAGCGTAGCCTAGTGGTTAGAATGGAGGGGAGGCAGGTAGCCTAGTGGTTAGAATGGAGGGGCGGCAGCGTAGCCTAGTGGTTAGAGTGGAGGGGCGGCAGGTAGCCTAGTGGTTAGAATGGAGGGGCGGCAGCGTAGCCTAGTGGTTAGAGTGGAGGGGCGGCAGGTAGCCTAGTGGTTAGAATGGAGGGGCGGCAGCGTAGCCTAGTGGTTAGAGTGGAGGGGCGGCAGCGTAGCCTAGTGGTTAGAGTGTAGGGGCGGCAGCGTAGCCTAGTGGTTAGAGTGTAGGGGCGGCAGCGTAGCCTAGTGGTTAGAGTGGAGGGGCGGCAGCGTAGCCTAGTGGTTAGAGTGGAGGGGCGGCAGCGTAGCCTAGTGGTTAGAGTGGAGGGGCGGCAGCGTAGCCTAGTGGTTAGAGTGGAGGGGCGGCAGCGTAGCCTAGTGGTTAGAGTGGAGGGGCGGCAGCGTAGCCTAGTGGTTAGAGCGTTGGACTAGTAACCAGCAGGTAGCCTAGTGGTTAGAGCGTTGGACTAGTAACCAGCAGGTAGCCTAGTGGTTAGAGAGTTGGACTAGTAACCGAAAGGTTGCAAGATCGAATCCCTGAGGTTAAAAAAATCTGTCGTTCTGCCCCCTGAACACGGCAGTTAACCCCACTGTTCCCCTGTAGGCCATCATTATAAAATAAGAATTTGTTTTTAACTGACTTGCCTAGTTAAAATAAAGGTTAAATAAATAAATAAAGCATTCAGTATCTGCCACCATCAAGGCAGAAGACGATAGTTGTTGAAGACTGCTGCCATACTGTAGGTTAACACACACACACACACACACACACACACACACACACACACACACACACACACACACTGCCACCCAGATGACGATAAACCCTCCCAGCCCTCGAGCCACAAACTTTTGAGCAACTATGTGCTACTGGCTCTGTGTTTGCTAAGGAGCTGCTGCTGAAAGGTACACACACACACACACACACACACACACACACACACACACACACACACACACACACACACACACACACTGCCCCCCCCCCCCCCCCCCCCCCCAGTGGCCCTCCTCTCCTCTCCCAGGAAGGGTGTGCTACTCTCTCATGTATTACTATGTAATTACACGGGTACAAAAAAACCCCACTGATAACACCATACATAGCTGGTCAAATCCCAAATGGTATCCTAGTCACCTACACAGTGTACTACCCATAAGGCCCTGGTCAAAAGTAGTGCACTATATAGGGAATAGGGTGCCATT